>NW_015091339.1:150371-176351 GCF_001431845.1 Calidris pugnax | reverse complement strand
CCACCACCATCAGTTTCACCCCCTCCGCGCCTGAGGGGAGGGTGAGGAGCCGGGTTCGCTGGGAGCCGGCCCCGGCGTGAGGTGCAGGCAGCGATTTAAAAATAAAATTCAATAACTTAAAAGTCTTTTAAAAAGAAGAGAGAACTTCATAGACCCTTGGGGGGGGGGGGGCGTCCTGGAAGAGGGGGAGCCTAAGCCGAGCCCGGCGCCTCACCTGGCCCCCCCCCCTCTCCTCCCGGTGGGATTTGCATTAAAAAAAAAAACCCACCTCCTGTTGCTCTGTGCACTCTTTCCACTGACAGGATTTTTCCTAATTAGGGCGTTTGTTTGCTGCATAAACCCCCTAAAAAAAAAAAAAAATCGTGAGGGTCGGTTGGGGTTTTGAGGGGTGGTGGCTTTTTGATGTATTGTTATTTTTCTCGTCTGTTGTTATGTAGATGAGAGTAATTGCATTCCTAGTAGATGCTCGCATGCCTCCTGCTGCGACAGAAGGCAAAAGTTCAGCAGCCAGGTAGGGACCGAGTGCCCTGGGCAGGGTTTTATTTCTGAGATAAGCCTTGAGATGAGGTAAAAAAAGAAAAGAAAAGAAAAAAAAAAAAAGGCGGCTCCAGACAGCTCTGGGGTTTGAAGGCTCCAGTCTGAGTCGCCAGCCTCTTAAAATCCTGCCTTTAAAATAGCCAAACTTGGGCAATCTCATTGTGCAAAAGGGAAACCAGATGTTGGGAGAGAGAAATAACATGAACCACATCTCTTAAAGGAGAATAAATCGCTGTTAATTCTTTAAAGCGTGTATTTTTCTGTAGGGTGTAACCGGCACGTTGGGTATCTGAAGTCAAACGTTGGGTTTGTCTGGGCTTGAGTCATGACTCGTACAAACCTCTGGGTGCCAGGGACTGAGTTGCTATCAGGAGCCACTGGAGTTATCAGCGGAGCGTGAGGCCAGATTTCTCCCTTGGGTGCAAACAGCCTGTTGAATTTGAGAAGGGGGAAGGTGGTAATCTCCATCCCGACGTATCAAACCAGAGGCTGGTCGTTGAGTTTGAGTGCAGACAGCCCTTTTCCTGAACAGAGCTTGAGATTCAATGATCTCCTTGCACGTGAATCTTAAGAAAAAAGAGTCAGGTGGCGATGATTTCTGGTAGGAATTAATCAAAGTGTTGACTAAAACCTTCTGTGCGTGTTTGGCTTAATAGGAAAAGTTTTGCTGTGCGTGATTTTTAGATTTGTCACCGTGTTTGTCCGCATTGGTCTGAGACTGACACATAAGACATTGCACTCTAGTGATCCTTGTAAAATAAAACAACCCACTAATTATTACCTAGCACGGGGGGAAAGGTTATAGGTGTGCGTGCTGCTGGAGGAGAGTGTTCGTTGCTCAAAAGTACAGCCTGGTTTTGCTCTTTGGAGCAGCAAGGTGCAATCTTTTCACCACGTGAAGAGTTAACCTGCACTTTAGAAGTATTTGAAGAAATTCCACTAGCGTGAAGTCTTGCCTGCCAGCTGAGGCACCAATTTAGCTTTTGCATGTACGTTTATGGGATATTTATATTCACTTCTAATAGAGACCCCTGGAAAAAAAAAAAAAAAAAACCTGAATGGAAGCAGAAGTGCTGTTGAGCTCGCTGAGGTTTTAATTATCTGTCGATGCCGTAATGCTTGACAGCACTAGCTTGCTACAGAAACTTTACAGACATCATTCTAATCTGGGCTTCTGTAAGTAATACAGCGTGGAGACAGGGTAATCATTGTTTGCAAGGGCTTCTGTAAGTAATACAGCGTGGAGACAGGCTAATCATTGTTTTCAAGGACAGAACTAAAAAAAAAAAAAAATCATACTGAGCCAAAGTTATCCGTAGCATGAACTGCACTGAGTTCTCAGCTTACACCACGGCTGGGTTTGACTCTAAGTGGAGTACATGACCCCAAGCTGAAATGCAGATCTTAGAGAAGGTGAAGTTTCTGAGGAGAGGGATTTTTCTTTTTCCCCCCCTCCTCCCTGCCTTGGATCAAACAATATAGTTGGAAGGAGAAGAAGAAGAAACAGATGCGGTTTTTTGGCAGTCGAGCCACTCATGTCTGAGAGCACTCACAGGACAGAAAGTGGGATTTGTTTCTCTTTAAGAGAGGGGAAATGGCCTTTAGCTAAGCTGAATTTATAGCGCACAGAAGTTTTTTTTGGTTTTTTTTCTGTTGGCCAGACACCCCAGGGGAGCACATCGCGTGTACGGAAAACACTCCGGTCACGCCGATCTGTGCGAAATTCCTCCCTCCTCAGAGCAGAGGAGACTTCCCTGGAAGCCTTTTTTTTTTTTTTAACCTTCCAGCCTGTCTTTGCACATCTCGGTACATATCAACCCTTTGGAAAAGTGGTGATTTATAATCCCAGGGAGCCCCCTTTGTACCCTGCCTGTCCCCAACGGAGAGGCAGGAATGTCCTTCTGCCAGACCTTGTGCATATGCATGTGTCGCTTCAGCCCGGCACAGATGTGCTGGGAAGGCATCCACACATGTCCCCTGCCACAGATAGTGTGTCCTTGTGGCTCATATCTGGAAGGGCTGCGGAGCTGACCCTTGAACAGTGAGCTGTGAAAGGCTGTGGAAGCATCCTAAGGCACTGAGGCTCCTTGCTATTAATTTTCACTGTCACGTTTTTCTTTTCCATGCTATTTATATCGCTGGCCTTGACGGAGCTGTGTGTGGCTTATGTCTCTATATTTTCTGCTTACATTCCTGCAGTTTCTTAAGCTTCTTCTTGGCTTGCGTCCCTTTATTCTAGTACACTGATAGGTGGGTTTTCTAGAAGTAAATTACCTATCCTTTTCCTGCAATCAGAAACATCTGTAATTAATTAAAGGTTCCTTGTCTTCTTTTGAGCCTGCTGAATCCTTTTGCTGACTGACTCTGTCCTGAGCTCAGTGACTCATGGTTGGCAAAGGAAAGGAGTGACTGTGGTGTCCCCAGTTTTGTACCTAAACCCAGCTGAGGGTCAGAGTCCCAGGGTCGAGGACACTCTCTTAGAGTTTTTTTCCCCATTTCTATAGGGTAATCTCATAGTTCTGAGATTACCCAAACGTTTCAAGCACGGCTTTGAACACACTTTGTGCTGTGCCAAGAGGTTTTTCTGCTCTGCATCAGTCATAAATTGTTTCTTTTCATGTTTTTTTCTACCCCCTAACCCCGCGACTTTGAAGGCTTAATTCAGTGTGAGCTAACCTCCTCTGTTGCTTAACACCGCGTGTAGGCAGACAGACGGGCCACTCCTCGGGTCATGTTGCTGAAATCAGATCTTACATACGTAGCTTTTATGCTTCCTCAGTCTCATGACTGGAATCCAAGCTCTGTGTGTTCCTATTCCCTTTTTTGTTTTGCTTTCAGCATTTGTCACTTCTGTCGCTCCACAGAAGCGAGGGGTTTGGGCCGCCTTCTCTTGCAAACTCAGGCTGGAAATAGAGGAAATAGAGCTCTCAGAGGAGAGCTTGGCCAAAGTGGTCTTCACCTTTTGAAACATAAGAGGAGGGACTCAACCGTGATTAACAAAAAATGCCTAATAAAGCTTTGTTAAAATTTCTACTGAGCTGAAGTCAAAAAAGTCTGCTTCCGTCAGCTCAGCTGAACTTCACGCTAAGAAACTTGCTTGTGATGATGAGTCACATCCAACCCTTTGCCAGATGTTTGAGAGCACCAGGGCACCTTATCTAGCCTTTCTCCTAACCTTAAGCTCCAAGACCATCTCTTCTTGGCGTCCCATTGTTCTCACCTTTCCTGTACGGTCCGTACAACACAATATTTTTTTTTTTTAAAAAGTAAAATATGTGGGGTTGCCAGCGTGATTTCAAAAACCGATCTGAGCTTAAGCAGCAGGAGGTTTCCATGGGGCGTTTCCTCTTTCTTGGCAGCGTTTTGGTCAGGACAGAATTGAAAACCCTCTGGGCTCCCGGCGGGGATTAGTGGTGTAGAAAAGCAGAAGCTCTATCTTTCAAATCTAAACAACGTTTAAGAAAAATTATGATGACTTGCAGGGGGTGGGGGGGGGAACAGAAGGGGGAGGAAGCTTTGTAAATTCAAAGTTCTAAACTTTATCCCCTTCATGTGTGCGTGTCCCTCGCAGGAATGTTCAGCATGTGGTCATTTGCTATTTGTTAGAATAGCTGCTGAGGCTCTGCTGGGCTCTGACTGCTACTTTTCTCTCCAAAAGAAAATTAAAATGGAAAAACACATTCTTTCTACAAAGGAAAACACGATAAAACAGAGATTCAGATCACAGCTCCATCTTTAGATGACAGTCACTTGCCTCGTGGAGGAGAGCGCTTCAGTCTATTTATGTTCAAACCATAACAGTCCCTCTTGGAGGCCTATTTTGAATTCTGCCTGACGTGTATGTTATCTTGCCTCCTTTACACTGGGCAAACTCTCTGCAGTTTAATTGCAGCCTTAAAGTTCAGACAAATATTTACAGCCTCTGCTTTCCTTTTAAGATGAATGGCTACTTCAAAACACTCTTCTTTGCTGTGTTTCTCACTCCTTAAGTGGGTTGGTGCTTTTTAAACCTGCCTGGGCAGCTTGAGAAAATGGAGTGGGAGTCGCAGCCAGTACAATTTGTTCTCTGCTTTATTTACAGGAGCCAAGCAATAAACGGGTTCGGCCTTTAGCACGGGTCACATCCCTGGCGAACTTGATCTCTCCTGTAAGAAATGGTGCAGTTCGGCGTTTTGGGCAGACAATACAGGTAAAAAAGCAGAGCCTTCCAGTCCCAAAAAAATCCAGAAACATGGGGAAGGTACTGGCTGTGTTGGGGTAAAACAGGCACTGGGATTTCAAGACATCTCTTGAAAAATCTCCTATGTGATTCGTGCAAGGAGAAGAAGCTTGTTTGGGAGTTGAGGATGAAGAAGAGTTCAGAGATAACCCTCAGTAACCTGGTTATCTAGCAAGCTAAAGCAGTAAAAAAAAACCAAAAAAAACCCTGATTCATAGGGAGTATTAGTTGATAAATTGTTCCAGTGCTTGAGATAACGTGTCTTGGAGCATGTGCCTAAATGTGAACTGACTGTTCAGCGATCTTTCAATAACCTTAGAGAGGTGTTGTCTGAGGAGCACTATACCCCACGCACGCAGATAAGAGTGCTTCTGCCTCTGGGTTCTAACAACATTGCAAATCATGAGAGCAAAGTTCAAGTGGCTCCTGATTAGCCCCGTTAGAGGTGGAATTATAGTCTTAGTTTATTTACTTCCTCATACCTTGGAAATAAACCCAAACTTTACCTTCCCATCCTCTTCCCAAGCGCTGCTGCTGGGTCGGTGCAGGGAGAGGCGCACGGAAAAGCTTGCCAGTCTCTGGGCTTTCTCGCTACCCCACGCACGCAGATAAGAGTGCTTCTGCCTCTGGGTTCTAACAACATTGCAAATCATGAGAGCAAAGTTCAAGTGGCTCCTGATTAGCCCCGTTAGAGGTGGAATTATAGTCTTAGTTTATTTACTTCCTCATACCTTGGAAATAAACCCAAACTTTACCTTCCCATCCTCTTCCCAAGCGCGGCTGCTGGGTCGGTGCAGGGAGAGGGGGGGTGAAAAGCTTGCCAGTCTCTGGGCTTTCTCGGCAGCTTGATTAAAGTGTTCCTTTATCTGAGGAAAAGTGTCTGGGTGTGTTTTCCTGCCCTGTACAACAGAGGAGGATGAAGGATTGGGAGGGGTATGGATAATACTGTAATACTTCTCTGCTTCTGAAACGTTGGCCCTACGTATTTTTGTTAAAATTTTATTTTTGTTTTTAAATCCCTACAGTCGTTTGCCCTTCGCAGCGACAGCAAGTCTCCAGGCTGTGCCCAGAAGTCATGTAGCAGATCTGCTGCTCCTACTCCTCCTAAAAGAAGAAACAGCGTGCTTTGGTCTGAGATGTTAGATGTCAACATGAAAGAGTCCCTCAGCACCAAAGAAATTAAACGCCAGGAGGTAGGCAGCCCGTTAAAACAGCGGGGCTGGAAAATGCAGCCCAGACCTTGGCTTGGGCTGTTTCCTTGGAAAGGGGTGACGAGCATCTCTATCTTCCTGTGCACCTTCATTTCTAAACAGCTAGATTTATTTCTGCATTAGGCATGGGAAGAGGTAGGCTTCTCTCTCTTGAGTCACCAGGGAGTTCGTCTCCCCAGTTTGACCCTTTGGAGATGCCAAACTCTTTTCCCTGGGGGTGCTCAGCATTTCTGAAATCCGAGCCCCGGCCGCGCTGGTTGCTTTGCAGCAGACCCCAAGTCGGGTTCCTCGTAAAGCCAGCTGTCTTTTCTCTTAAAGCTCTTGACAATTGGTTGAAAGCCAAATGGCAAGGCCTTGGCTTGCCTTTTTCCTGTAGTTCTTAGACAAATCTTTTACTGACAACACAGAAGCTGACTAAAGACGCCTGGGATTTGACCTCTGTGGTTTTCTGGGTTTTGTTTTTTTTCGTCCTTGCCTGTGTAAAAAGCAGTGATTTAAAAGGCGCTAATATTTAATTTGGCTTGTGCACGAGCGTCAGAGCCTTTCACACAGTTGTAAGTCATGTTGCCTTCTTGGAGCTGGGAAAGCTGGCAGATTTACTTGAGGTTGTCATGCCCAGGTGGCATACAGTGATTCAGATGGCAAAGCCATTCGAGCTGCAGAGACAGGATGTACATTATTGTGAGCTGAAAGGCTCTTTCAGACGAAGACTGGGATTAAAAATGACTCTCGATGCTTTATCTCCTTCCTCACAGGCAATATATGAAATGTCCAGGGGAGAGCAGGACCTAATCGAAGACCTGAAGCTGGCCAGAAAGGTGAGTGGGGTTTGGTATTTTTCTTGCAGTCATTAATAATTTTACAGCTAATAGTGACGTTTATTTGCACCTGCAATCAATACGTATCAGCTTTTTGAGGCCCAGAATCCACAGCTGGCCTGGAAAGCTGACGTCAAGCAGCCCTTTAGTACTGGTTTAATTGTAACAAACCCAGCCAAAAAAGGATTGTGCTTTGCAGTCCTACAGAGCTGGTTGGGAAATCCCTCTCCCAGAGGGAGAGAGGGATCAGGAAGGAAAATCCCTTCCATTTGAAGGGATTGATACCTTCATACCAAAGAGAATCTTTTAGCATTCCAAGTGGGTGTCACTGTTTGTGTTGGCTTCGCTTTATATCTGTCCTGCACGTGATACATCCCCTTGTATTCAGATTGTCAGCCTCTGGGCTTGGGAGATTTGGGTATATTTTAATACTGACATTCTTTGACAGGCTTATCACGATCCCATGCTGAAACTCTCTATCATGTCTGAGGAGGAACTCACCCACATATTTGGGGACTTGGATTCTTACATTCCTCTGCATGAAGGTAAGAGCAGCTGGAGCGTTTTCCGCATAACGTGCTGACGAGAGGAAAACTCTGTGCTTTCTCTCCTTTGAAAAATTTACTGGGGCATCGTTGCAATTTCTATTTTTGTGTTTCGGTTCCAGACTTGTTGGCAAGTTTAGGAGAAGCAACCAAACCAGATGGAACAGTGGAGCAGATTGGGCCCATTCTTGTCAAGTGGGTGAGTACAGAACTTAGCCATAGCGGGCTAACAACGCGCTTAAAGACCGTTTAAAGCTAGAAGGCCCCAAAGCTGTGGGCTTTTGTGGCCTTGAGCGAAAGATTGAAACGGAAATCCCAGCTAGGCTGAAAACAATGGGACTCTGTCAGCCGTAATGGGCCACGATTTCACCCTGGAGACTTACACTAGTGTGACTAGCAATTATTTGCTGATTTATGTTTGAAGTGTCTATATCTTCTGGACTCTTTGTCCCTGATGTGATTTCAATAGCGTTATCGCTGTTAATCTCAAACATCAGAACTTCAAAGGCGTTGCACGCAGGATGCCCTTGTTCTCCTCACAAAAGACTGGCTACATATACAAGACAGTCTGTTAGCTCTTTTTTTTTTATTGGGCAAAATATGGCACAGAGGGAAGTAGACCACCCCCCCCTCCCCCTGAGTTTGACACGTTAATGCAATTTGCTTTTCCTACAGGGAATTTGACTCCTGAATGTTGTTCTGTTCCTCTTGCAGTTACCAAGGCTCCATGCCTACAAAGGTTACTGTAGCAATCAGCTGGCAGCCAAAGCCCTTCTGGATCAGAAGAAGCAGGACCGGAGAGTGCAGGACTTCCTCCAGCGCTGCCTCGAGTCTCCTTTCAGCCGCAAGCTTGACCTTTGGAGCTTCTTGGACATTCCTCGAAGCCGGCTGGTCAAATACCCTCTGCTCCTAAAAGAGATCCTGAGGCACACTCCCAAAGACCATCCTGATATCCAGATCCTGGAAGAAGCCGTAAGTAATCGTGATTTTGTGATTTGTTTTTCTGACATAAGTAGGATGAGGGGTAATGGTTTTAAACCAAAAGAGGGGAGGTTTAAGTTAGATATTAGGAAGAACTTCTTTGCTGTGAGGGTGGTGAGAGCCTGGCCCAGGTTGGCCAGAAAAGCTGTGGCTGCCCCATCCCTGGAGGGGTTCAAGGCCAGGTTGGATGGGGCTTTTGAGCAACCTGGTCTGGTGGGAGGTGTCCCTGCCCAGGGCAGGGGGTTTGGAACTGTGTGATCTTTAAGGTCCCTTCCAACCCAAACCATTCTATGATTCTATGTGATTCTGGAGCTCCAGAAAGCTTTCTTAAACCCTCAGCAATTTCATGGGGTGGTTTTCTCAGTGGACAAAAATCTGTAACCCCTTGTGAAAGCAAGTGAGGGATCAGTCCATGTGAGGGAAGATATACAAGCAGAGGTCACTATTTAATCGTCTGTCAATGTTGTGGTTTATAGATATCTATAATCCAAGGAGTCCTCTCTGACATCAACCTGAAGAAGGGGGAGTCAGAGTGCCAGTACTACATTGACAAGCTGGAGTACCTGGATGAGAAGCAGAAGGACCCAAGGATTGAAGGCAGCAAAGCTTTACTGTGCCACGGGGAGCTGAAGAATAAAAATGGACATGTAAGTCCCTCCTGTTCATGGCAATTAACTCTCAACCTTCCCTGAGAGGTAGTTAAAACTGTTTGTTTGTCATAGCAGGGCCAGGAGCCCTTCCATCCTTTAGGGTTACTTGAGACAATTAGCTGAATTTAAAAAGCAGAAGAGAAAGCACCTGATGGCACTCTGTGTTTGCGGGGTGTAAGGGAAAGTTTCCTGCTGACAGCTTTACAATTGGCCTTCAGAAGCTGGAAAATAATTAGTGCAGAATTACCATAGAAAGTGTGTTCTGTGCCTGAGCACTCCATCCAAAGGGATTTCCTGACAGCTCTTTGCTTCCAGGTGCCCTGACGTTCCCCATTCCGAGTCCCGGCCGGCAGCTCTTCTAAACAAAAGTGTTCCTGAGAAAGCCTGTTTGGCTCTGAGCTGAGCTGCCAGAAGTTTATCTCCTGCTGCAGCGATGCTGAAAAACCCTGCTATACCCAAGGCTTTGCTGCCTTTTTTTTGGGCTTGCAGGAGTAATTCCATTTTAAACATCAAATCTTTTTCCATTTCCTTTATTTTTCTGATGGGTTGAGAGCGTTTTTTGTTTAGTTTGGCCATTACACTTCTGTACACACGAAGCATTTTGTATTGTCAGAAAGGGTATTGCTTGTAATTGTCCTATTCTTGCCACCTGTAAGTCATAATTCACTTTTTAAGGCTCGTTAAAGCAATAAAACCCGTTGATGTAATTGTGGCCTTTGCCACCACTGCCAGGGCCCGACGTTGCTGTAACAGGAAACCCTCAGAAAGTTACTGACTGAAACTTCAGATAACGTGGCCTTGAAAATCCCAGGGGATACGTAACTACTTTGAATACACAGTGAACATTTGTTCATATTCAAATGTGATTTTCCCTTTCAGAAACTCTACGTCTTCCTCTTCCAAGACATCCTGGTTTTGACCCGACCGGTCACTCGCAACGAGCGTCAGGTCTACCAAGTGTACAGACAGCCCATCCCCGTCCAGGAGCTGCTCCTCGAAGACCTGCAGGACGGCGATGTGAAAATGGGAGGTTCCTTCCGAGGAGCTTTTGGCAATTCTGACAAAGGTAGGGACCAAACCAGCCCATCTGTGTGGGAGGAGAGATTATCATGGATTCATAAAATGGCTTGGGTTGGAAGGGACCTTAAAGACCATCCAGTTCAAACCACCTGTGCGGGGTAGGGACACCTCCCACCACACCAGGTTGCTCCAAGCCCCCTCCAACCTGGCCTTGAACCCCTCCAGGGATGGGGCAGCCACAGCTTCTCTGGGTGATTACACCCAGGGTACACCTGGGCATAGATCCCTATGGACTGAGGTTCCATAAGGAGAGTCTTCATGTGATACGTGTCAACGTCCACCTTTAGAGTGTCACTGCTGGGCTTTGCAGTTTTGTATTTGGTAATCATGAACCTACAGAATCACAGAATTGTCTGGGTTGGGGAAGGAAGAATTGTCTGGAAGGGACCTTTCAGATCATCGAGTCCAACCATCAGCCTAACACTGACAAAACCCATCACTAACCCATGTCCCTCAGCACCACATCTGCCCGGCTTTAAATACCTCCAGGGATGGTGACTCCACCACTGCCCTGGGCAGCCTCTTCCAAGGCTTGATAACCCTTTTGGTGTAAAAATTTTTCCTAATATCCATCCTAAACCTCCCCTGGTGCAACCTGAGGCTGTTTCCTCTTGTCCCATCACCTGTGATTTGGGAGAAGAGACCAACCCCCACCTCTCCCTCTTCTGATAGATGAACTTTGCAGCTGATGTTGATGAGAAAAATCGATTTCCACCTGTGTGTGCTGAGTTGTGGGGTTTGTGGTTGGGCTTTGAGAGCTTTTTTGGGTCAGGTCGCTTGTCTGGCAATAGAATCTCTAAATCTTAAGCTGGGAACTGATCTGCTTTTTTTTTTTTTTCTATGTTTATCTCCAGCTAAAAATATCTTCCGAGTTCGTTTCCAAGACCCTTCCCTTGGCCAATCCCACACGCTTCAAGCCAACGACGTCTTCCACAAGCAGCAATGGGTGAATTGCATCCGAATGGCCATCGCTCCCTTCCAGCGAACTGCTGCTGCTGCCACCACGGAGCTGAAGGAGCTACCAGAGCTCAGCGAGGAAGCTGAGGAGAACAACCCCTCGGTGCCCAACATCCAAGCCCAAAAGCGACAATCGACCGCGTCCGGCGTCACCGAGATGGAGTTGGATGAGAGCACGTCCGAGTGCGGCTCCGTCTTGGACTTGGAAGAAACCAAAGGGGCAAAAACACACCGAACGTCGTCCGGGCACAGAAGAAGCAGGGAGAAGCAGTTAAGTGGCAAGAGGAAAGAAACCCTGGTGTGAAAAAAAAACCACCCAAACAAAACAAAAAAGGAGCCCAGACTGTTTATTTATAAATAACGTGTACATTTTTTCTTGTAATGTGAGCATGATCGGGTTCACTCTACTGAACAGAATATTTTTTTGTTTGTTTGTTTGTTGGGGTTTTTTTTTAATGTTGTAATGGCAGCTACTGGTATACAGTTAACACTGTTGAACTGGAGTCTGTTTTTACAAACATGGTCACTTTCAACCTGTTTTTGATGCTGTTGGTGAGTGATTCAGAAGCTGTCGTGCTTTTGAGAGCTCAGGAGAGGTTTGAGGAGTGCACTTTGGTATCTAAAAGGTTTCCATGCATGGTTTTTGAGGTTGGAAACCAGTCAAGCTAAAGAGGATGTTTGGCCCCTCACCTGGTGGCACCTCCCTTGGCAGGGACTTTGGATCAACACGGGGAGACTCAAAACCTGAATTCACCTTTTCTTCTTCTCTTGTACAGTGTGTTGTTACCAGAATCCAAACTTTATGTTAAAAAAAGAAGAAAAAAAGAGAAAAAACAGACCCCAGGTTCAACAGGTTCTCAATTTACCTACTGGAATCTTTCATCTTAGTGTCTTCTTTGTACATTCCTCATTTTCACTCTTGTAACCTGCCAGATATTTAATTATTTTTTTTTTTATTAGTTATTTCAACTTGGGGGTTGTTGTTTTTTTGGTTTGTTTTTTTGGTTTTCCTTGTTGTTTTCTTTTTTTTTTTTTTACTTTTATATTTCATTGTTGTTGTTGTCGTTGTCATTGTTCAGACTTGGCATTTCCTTTCCAGTACTTGATCCTCCATTTGCACGGGCTGTTTTTGTTTTCTCTCTTTGTGTCACTCCACGGTTGTGCGGAGCCCGGGGAGCGGGACGCGCAAAAGGCTCCGCGCTACTGTCAGAGAACCGCAGTTTTTTTGGGGAGGGGGGTGGAGAATTAGGCGAGTTTTGATTTAGGAAAGGTTTTTAGGCACGTGGTTAAGGGTTTCGGGGAGGGCAGAGGAGCAGCAGGTAGAGGGGAGTAGCAGGGAGTGAAGGTAGATTCATTTTTATTTCGTGTTAACGTTGCCTTTTGGAAATGAAACGCCTCCCACGGGGGAGGCAGGACTGGGGGCAACCAGGGGGGTTATTGCATGTGGTAGAAAGGTAGAGAGGAGAAAGCGTTTTGAAGCTGAGGAGGAGTAAGGAGGGAGGAAGCAGAGGTTGTACATACTCGTAGCGGCGACACTGCCGTGTTCTAGAGGTCCAAAGAGATGTGTGGGAGATGCCAGCTCGGTCACTGCGCCGCAAAGCGGTGAGGCCTTCGAGCAGGTTGTTCCTGTGGTGGGACTGGTGGTGATGGGATGAGGAGGAACGGTCCCACCACACCCTGTCACGTTGTGTGGCCAGTAACGGTGGAAAGAGGGGAGGAAAAAAAAAACAAACAAAACAAGAGAGTGTACATAAACTCAAACGTGTGGTTCTCTGTAAATGTCTTGTACAGTTCCGAGTGCCAAATAAAAGGAAATTCCTGACATCCTGGTCCGTGTCGCTGCCTGGGAGGGACACGCTGGTGCCACGGGTGCTGTCACAGGTGAGAGTGTACCCACCCTTCTCCGAGCCCACGTGGCTTGGGGGGAAAAAACTGTGGTTTTATTCAAAACCTTGTTTTGTGTCCCGGTTCCTCTGCAGACACGAGCCAGGGGTTAATAGCCCTCTGGTCCCCGGCAGTAGCCACCACCCTCTGTCTGCGACAGGGAGCTGTAAAACGGGGCACGGCCTCGTGACTCACCCCGGTGCTTACATCACCCTCCTCTCGTTCTGGGGGAAAAGGGAGCACTCCTTGTCCTCCCGGGGCACCAAAACCTCCTTCCACTCCAAAACCACCTGGGGAACCCAAAATACCCCCCGTTTTAGCTAAATATTTCGAAATCCTCTCCTCGATTAAGCTTCAGAAGGAGCCTTGAGCCAAAGGAGGGGGACCCCGCTGGGCAGAGTCCCCTCCCCAGGCACTGAGGAGTTACCATCAGCGTGATGAAAGCGCCAGGTCTCTGCAGCCCTCCCCGAGGAGCTGCAGCCTGACCATGTAGGGGGGTGTCTGGGCACGGGCAGCCCCAGCTCCCAGCCAGTTCCATCAGGGTTTTGGCCCCGCTCCCCAGTTTGCAGGGAATGGGGGCTTTACAGCTGATTTTTTCACCCGAGAAGCTGAGTTTTGATCCAGAGGGAGGCTCATTCCTTGTTGCCAAGCAGGGAAAAAATGGGGGGTGGGGTGGGGAAAGAAAGGCATTAATGAGGTGTCGGGGCACACGGCGAGGAGATCCTGCTGAGATCCTGCTTCTCCTCCCACACATCAGGCTGGGGCTGAACCTTTGTCTCCTCGTCCCGTAGCCAACAGTCGGCAAATTAGCCAAGAATTTAATTTCCCCCCCTCATCCCCGCGCCGTCCCTCCGGGAGGAATGTGCAGACTAAACAAGCCGGGCTTTCCTGGTTTCCTCCCGTGCTGAGCTCCAGCAGGTCCTGGCCAACCTTCTCCTCACCCACCCTGAGCCAAGAAACCCCCCCTCCCCAAAACTATGGGGGGACCCTGGGACGCAGCAGGGTGAAACACCCAAGGGGGGGACACGGGCCAGCGCGTGTCACTGAGTCTCTACCTTCTTGGTGACCCTGGATGTAGTGATGTCCCCATGGTGGCCAGTGAAAGGGAAGGTGACTAGAAAAGCTGGACTTCTGGAGCTGCCCTGCAGCCCCTCTCCCTCAGCTTTGTAAACCTCCCTCAAAATCGTGCCTAAAATTAAACAGAACCCCCCCAAATTTTACACCCACCTTCTTACCATCCCCTGAAGACCCCCCTTGCCCCAGGGACGCCCATGGGACCGGGTGGCCTCGGCACCCCTGGGCTCGCATGGGGCCCCACGGAGGTTTCCCCACCGAAGCCGTTTCCAGTTCTGCCTCCCAATTTCTCTTTTTCCATGGATTTCGTCAGCCCCCGCCCCCCCCCTCCCCAGCCCTGTCTGCAAACCCAGATGTGGCCGCCACACACATCTGTGCACATCTGGGCTGGCGTGTGGAGCCACGCAGGAGCGGCCTGACCCAACCGGGTGCTTTGAAACCACCTGGGATGGGGGTTTCCTTCACCATTACCTGGATCAAGGTGTCTCAAAGCTGGAGGCTGAGGTTGAGAAGGGCAAGGGCACCTGGAAAACCATAGAATCACGGAATGGTTTGGGTTGGAAGGGACCTTAAAGATCATCCAGTCCCAGCCCCCCTGCCCTGGGCAGGGACACCTCCCACCAGACCAGGTTGCTCCAAGCCCCCTCCAACCTGGCCTTGAACCCCTCCAGGGATGGGGCAGCCACAGCTTCTCTGGCCAACCTGGGCCAGGCTCTCACCACCCTCACAGCAAACAAGTTCTTCCCCACATCTCATCTCCATCTCCCCTCTTTCAGGGTCAAACCCTTCCCCCTCCTCCTATGGCTCCCCTCCCTCATCCAGAGTCCCTCCCCATCTCTCCTGGAGCCCCTTGAGGGACTGGAAGGGGCTTTAAGGTCTCCCCAGAGCCTTCTCTTCTCCAGGCTGAACCCCCCAACTCTCAGCCTGTCCTCCCAGCAGAGGGGCTCCAGCTCATGGAGCATCTCCGTGGCTTCCCCTGGCCCCACTCCACCACGTGAGGCTTTAACATCGGCCTCTTGCACCCTCCTTCATCAAAGCATTGATCCCTCCAGCTCTGGTTGGAGAAATCCCCAGGGAAACCAGCTGCCAAAGACCCATCAGCTGGTGGCTACGTGCTCCTGCCTCCTACGGTGGTGGCCTCACTGCTGTCCTGTCCTACCCTATAGCCCAGCTCGCGTGCCGTAAACAGGGCTCCACCATAAACCGCAGGATTTTATGGGCCAGCAGGCAGTTTTATGAGGTTAATTACCCTGCCATGCTAACAAGGGTGCAGTTAATCACAGTCAAAATCAAGGGTTGGCTTGACCTTCTCCTAAAGACTGCTGGAACCGTGAGAGGCAGTGGGTGCTGGTGATGGAGAAGTGATGGGTGCTGGAGAGGTGATGGGTGCTGGTGATGGAGGTAACGAGGAGGTGATGGGTGCTGACAGTTGGTGCTGGTCATGGGGAGGTTTTGGGAAGGTCATGGGTGCTGATGATGGGTGCTGGTTATTGGGAGTTGACAGGTGCTCATGATGGGGAGATCATGAGTGATGAGGACGAGATGGGTGCTGACAATAGGTGCCGGTGATGAGGAGGTCATGGGTGCTGGTCATGGGAAGGTACTGGGTAGGTGATGGGCACTGGTGATGAGAAGGTCATGGGTGCTGGTCATGGGGAGGTGACAGGTGCTCATGATGGGGAGATCATGGGTGCTGGTGGTTGGGAGGTGATGAGAAAGTGAAGGGGGACATGATGGCTGCTGACAATAGGTGCTGGTGATGGGCACTGGTGATGAGAAGGTCATGGGTGCTGGTCATGGGGAGGTGACAGGTGCTCATGATGGGGAGATCATGGGTGCTGGTGGTGGGGAGGTGATGAGAAAGTGATGGGGACATGATGGCTGCTGACAATGGGTGCTGGTGATGGGTGCTGGTCACGGGGAGGTAATGAGGAGGTGATGGGTGCTGGTGATGGGAAGGTCATGGGTGGTGACGATGAGTGCTGGTGACGTGGAGGTGATGGGTGCTGGCAATGGGGATGTGATGGGGAAACAAATCACCCAGTAGCTTCCAGCTTCGCTCAGCACCAAGGGACACCCAGGAAGGAGCAATCCCTTCCTCCGTAGCGAAGTCACCCAGGGTCCCCCCAACCAACCCACCTTTGTTTTGGAGCCCAAACGACTCTCCCCATAGCTTGAAAAAGCACCTTAATCCTCCCCAGGCTTTGAAAACACCCCTTTATCTCTTGATGTTTGCTTCTCCCAGCTGGGTTGGAGCCAGCTCCTCCTACTCTTGGCTCCTCGCTTGGCTTCCCCGGGGGCTTCCTCACAGCCATTTTGATTCGTTCTTATTAAATTTGGAGCGGAACAGCAAGTGCGGGCAATTAGACAGACAATTAAGGAGCAGCTCGTTGCACAAGAGGAGCTGCTGGGACCTCCTCCTCCCCGAAACGCGCTGGCGGGACGAGTAGTGCCCTGCCTCTTGCCAGACAGGTTCCCAGCACGGCTGGGCCGAGTCCTCCCACCAACTGCAGTGATTTACATGCCCCGAGTTTTTTCCAGATGAGGTTTTCCTCAAGATGTTGATCCCCTCCCAGACTTTGTCCCACCTGGAGGCCCCATTTCCCATTCGTTCCTCAGTTGTCCCACGGGTTGGCTTCAGTTTCGTGGCCTTCCTGCAAATCCCACAGCTGTAAATACCTCACTGGGTTAAACTGGGGCAAACTGGTAGCGTTTTCTTGTAGCCAAGAAAGTCAAGCTCTCTTTTGCTTGCACCTGATCATTTGGCCCATTAGGTCCTTGGCCCAGCTGGTGACAGTCACTTGGCTGGTGTGGGCACATAGGAAAGAGGGAGATGGATGGATGGATGGACAGATGGACAGATGCATGGGTGGATGGTTGGTGGGATAGATGGGCAGTTGGCTGGATGGATGGTTGGGCAACTGGATATATAGGTGAATGGACAGATGAGTGGATGGATGATAGCATGGTTGGGTTGATGGATGCACACGTGGGTGGGTGGGTGGGTGGCAGGGTGGGTGGTTGGTTGGTGGGATGGATGGACCATAACATGGTTAGGTGGATGGATAGATGGACATATGGATGGGTGGGTGGGTTGCTGAGTGGCTGGTTGTTGAGATGGAGGGGTGATGACATGGTTAGGTGGATAGATGGACATATGCATGGATGGTTGGGTGGCTGGGTGGATGGCTGGCCAGTAGGACAAATGGATGGATGAGTGGGTGGATGGATGGATGGATGGGTAGATACATGCATGAATGGAGGAACAGACAAATGGAGGGAGGGAGGGATGGATGGATGGATGGATTTACAGTAGGATGGATGGGTGAATGGATGGGTAGGTAAATGCATGAGTGAATGAAGAGATAAATGGATGGATGGACAGACAGATGGACAGTAGGATGGGCAGATGGACAGAGAAAGAGCCCTCTTTGTCATTTGCTTCTCAACCCTGCTGTCCTCCCAGCTGTAGGAGATGAGTAAAAACGAAAGGAGGCCATTACAACATGGTTAACCCTCGCTCAGCCCCAGGGTCAACCCCTGACTAACCGGGGCAGGACTCATGACACCTCTCCTCTGATGCACCACCTCGTCAGCTGCCCCGGGGGGTGGGCACGGGGCCATTTTGGGGAGCCTGGAAGAGGCATCATGGTTGATTCAGGTCTCCGTCAGCTCCGGACAACCAGGATCTGCCTGGACCTGCACAAGGAGAACCTTCCCTCAGCAGGTTTGACATGCTACCAGCGTTGCCGGGGTGGCCCTGGGGCTGAGAAGACTGGGGTGGGGGCAGGGGGGAGCGTGTCACTTCTCAACCCCTCCCCACCATGCGGGGCTGGAGGACTTTGCACAGCTCCAAACCCCACCAAAATCGCCTTAAAATAGGCAAAAAGAGTGTGTGTGACCTTCCTTCCGCCAGTGCCCTGCCTCTCCCTGAAACCACTGCTTTTTCGCAAGCCACAGCACAAATCCCTTAATTAGGGGGTTCGTTAAGAGCCGGCTCCACGAAATGCCACCGGCAGAGCAAGCTGGGGGTGGCCCAAGGGGGCTGGTGGTCACCTTTCCCCAAAACATCTCTACACGCTCCACCAGGGTCCAGCTGAACTGTGGCTTGGTCTCTCCAGCGTGCCCCAGCTCCTGCCTCCTCCTCCTCCTCTGCTTCCTCCTCTTCTTTCTGCTTCCTCCTCCTCCTCCTCCTCCTCTAGGGAGAGGCACGTTGGAGGGAGGAGGCCCCATCCCCGCCTCCCCGCCGGCGCCACGACGTGCCGGGGCAGAGCATCGGTAGGAGCCGGGGAGCGCCATGGCCGAGCGGCTGTCGGAGGAGAAGATCGCCGAATTCAAGGAGGCTTTTTCCCTTTTTGACCGGGATGGAGATGGTTGCATCACCACCAAGGAGTTGGGCACCGTCATGCGCTCCTTGGGCCAAAACCCCACCGAAGCGGAGCTGCAGGACATGGTGGGGGAGGTGGACGCCGACGGCAGCGGCACCATCGATTTCCCCGAGTTCCTCTCGCTGATGGCGAGGAAGATGAGGGACACGGACAGCGAGGAGGAGATCCGGGAGGCTTTCCGTGTCTTCGATAAGGATGGCAACGGTTACATCAGCGCGGCGGAGCTGAGGCACGTCATGACCAACCTGGGCGAGAAGCTGACGGACGAGGAGGTGGACGAGATGATCAAGGAGGCCGACTGCAACAACGACGGGCAGGTCAACTACGAGGAGTTCGTGAGGATGATGACGGAGAAGTGAGACCCCCTCCCAGCACACTACCCACCTCCAACCCCCCATCTCTCAGGTAACTCGCTGGGATGCACCTTCGCGCCCAACCCCAAGTGCACGGGAAGTCCCTGACCATGGGGGTCCACCCCAAATCTTTCATCTCCCCTGGTTCCTACCACCTCCTGCCCTGCGACTATTGCTGGTGGTTGGAAAAAAAAATCAATCTTCATGGTGCTTTTTTTTAATTTTTCCTTCATTTTTTCATAGGGAACTGAGATTGTGGTTGTCCCCCAGCCCCTCCATCCCCTACCACCTTCTCTCCACCACCCCCAGCTGGAAAAAAAAGTCCTCTTTTATCCCATCTGGAGCATCATGAGCCAGTGTCTGCGTTGGATGCGGGCGTCCCACCTGGCAGGATGGGGCTTGGGTTGCAGATGGACACGGTGGGGGGTGGGGGACGGGGGGTGTCATTCCCTGTTGCCCTCCACGAGATGCACCTCTTGAGTCCACAGAGGTGCTGGTGGCCACCACACGTCCCCCGGCACTGCACCGAGTCCAATAAAGAAATGTCCCCCCCCCAACAGCTGCCAGTGCTTCCTTCAGCTTCTCCTTGGGGTCCCTGCTAAAAAACAACCCCCTCAAATCACCAACATGGGTCTATCCTGGCCAGGATCAAGCCCCACATCACCCCCATCCTCTTTCCCCCCATCCTTCTTCCCCACAAGCTGGAAAAAATGCCTCTTGTGGGTGTTGGGCACCATCCAGCCCCAGCCCCACCAGGTTGTGGTTGTCCCCACCCCAAATCCCCATCGCTTTTTGGGTCTGCTGGGGTGTTGGGGGCCCTTTTCTCCTCCCCAAGCAAACAGGAGATGGATTTTTAGCCCTAATCCTCCTCCCAAAGATAAGTAGAGTGGGATTCACCTTTCCTGGCTGTAATCCACCCCGTCGTGTTCCCCGTGACTCAGTTTCCCCACAAAGAGAGTGAAACCCAATTGCAGCAGCCCTGGCGGTTCCCTCCGTGGAGGGGGGGTTGAATTAAAAATTAATTATAACGTGTCTTCTTAACGCTCAGTCACTAATGAGCAAACAGGGAGGTGGCACGAGCAGGGCACAGCTGTTTCACAGGGGACACCGCATCTCTGGGGATGTTGAGGCCACCACCAGGAGGACTTCACCCCCTCCATTTTCCACCCCTAGGGCTGGGATCTTTGGCAATCCCGGTTGTTTTCCCAACTCTGGGAAAACCAGGCAGGTGCCTGCACGTCGGGTGGTGGGGCTGAGCTCGCCCACGCTCGCTCCACCCCAGGCAATGGCCTTCAGCACCCAGCGCCGTTTGGGCCTCCCCCAGTTCAAGGAGGATGGGGGGAGAGAATCCAGTGGAGGCTACAAAGATGATCAAGGGATTGGAGCATCTCTCTGCTGAGGAAAGGCTGAGAGAGCTGGGGCTGGTCAACCTGGAGAAGACTGTGAGGAGATCTCATCAATGCCACTGAGCAATGTCTCAAGGGTGGGTGGCAAGAGGATGGGGTCAGGCTCTTCTCAGTGGTGCCCAGTGACAGGGCAAGAGGAAACGGGCACAAGCTGGAACACAAGAAGTTCCATCTCAACATGAAGAGGAACTTCTTCATGGTGGAGGATATGGTGTAGGGGAGAAATTTAGAGTAGGGTAGATGGTTGGACTCGATGATCCTGAGGGTCTCTTCCAGCCTAGATGATTCTGTGATTCTGCAATTCTTTTCTTTGAGGGTGGCAGAGCCCTGGAAGAGACTGCCCAGAGAGGTGGTGGAGTCTCCTTCTCTGGAGACATTCAAACCCCACCTGGCCACGTTCCTCTGGGACCTGCTCTGGGTAGACCTGCTTTGGCAGGGGGTTGGACTAGATGATCTCCAGAGGTCCCTTCCAACACCGTATGATTCTATGATCTCTTGAAGGTTGATGGTGACCACCTTGGCCACCCTATGGCTGCTGCAGGTCTTCATCCAGCTCCTGGGGGGCTCAGGGTCCCCTGAGGTGTCTGGAAAACCCTCCCAGGGCCTGCAAACACCTCATCTGATTTAACCACCACCCCCAGCTGGCTGGTCTGGAGCCACATCTGCCCACCCTTTGGTGCTGGAAACCCAGCCATCACCGGGCACCTGGGGGCCATCACCTGGTTGTGTTCCAACCCCTGCCATTCTGTGATTCACCACGTGCTGCCCTCTCGCTCGCGCACCCAACGTGCCCCACAGCCCTGCAGGGCACACGAGCAGGGCAAAAAACAGGCCAAAAAAAATAAATTCCTCCAATCTAGCAAGATTGGAGCCACATCTGCCCACCCTTTGGTGCTGGAAACCCAGCCATCACCGGGCACCTGGGGGCCATCACCTGGTTGTGTTCCAACCCCTGCCATTCTGTGATTCACCACGTGCTGCCCTCTCGCTCGCGCACCCAACGTGCCCCACAGCCCTGCAGGGCACACGAGCAGGGCAAAAAACAGGCCAAAAAAAATAAATTCCTCCAATCTAGCAAGATCCAAGAGAAACCAAGAGGTCACATCAGGTTATCCTACCCGAGCCGCTAAAATTAGACCTTCCCAAAAACACCATTATTTATTAATGCCTCGTTTCGACGTAAAAGCCATGCCCTGTATTTTTAGGCTTGACCTTTTCTCCTTCTATTCTGGGGTTGTTTTAATTACCGGAGTGTTTTTTTTTTTTTTTTTCACGCCACTTAATCCTGAGCTGGTGTTTCTTAACGACGGGCTTTAACGGGAGGCTGGAGCCCAGCCAGAAACATCAGCCCCAGCAACAGCCCGGAGAAGAAAGCTTATTTGTGGATTTGCCCGTTTCTCCCTCAATTTGATGCTCAGGAGCACAGAGGGAAGGTTTCCACCAGCATCACTCAGGATGGACAGACAGAGGGATGGGAGGGTCTTGTTGGCTTCAGCATTGCCCAAGGAGGGGATTTTGCTTCCCAAATCCAGGTTTTGAGGCCCAAATCACCCCACTGGAGATGAAGGACCCATCCCGGACCTTACACGCTGCCTCCCCCAATGTGGGGCAGTTCCATGACACACAGGGCGGTTTGAATTGGGCGTTGATTAATGATTAAATTAATTGAGCAGATACAGGCGATGCACATGATGCCTGGGAGGTGGAGCGACCCCTGCAGGGTGGAAAGGGGAGACCATGGGGGGCCAAGGAAGGGGGTGGAACTCGAGGATCTTTAAGGTCCCTTCCAACCCGAACCATTTGATGACGCTATGATAAGAGAGACCAGGCATTTTCACCCCAAAACCTGGTCAGATGGTCACTTGAGCCTGGGGATGAAGATCTCAGGGTGGGACCTGGGGTAGGGGTCACCAGGGATGGGTCTGGGGGATCATCTAGGCTAGGATCTGGGGGATACCTTGGGATAAGATCTGGGGGTCATCTAAGATGGGACCTGGGTGAGTTGTCAGCTGGAATGGGACATGGGGAAGCATTTATGATGGAGCATGAGGGATTATCTCAGATGAAGTTTGGGAGATCCCTTGGGGAAAGACCTGGAGGATCATCTGAAATGGGACCTGGAGGGGGGAGACGTGTCCCCCGGGATGACACACTGAGGACCACTTAGGATCACTTGGAGATGATCACTTGGAGGATCACCTGTAGTTGGACATGAGGGATCATCTAGACTGGGGTCTCAAAGATCATCTAAGATGAGACCTGAGGGGGGAGCCACATGGGGTGGCAGATGAGGGACTACTTAGGTTGGACCATGGGACATCACCTGGGATAGGAACCAGGGGATAGTCTGGGATGGGACTTGGGGGTTCATCTAGGATGGGACATGGGGATCATCCAGAATGGGACATGAAGGTTCCTGCAGGATGGGGCCTTGGGATGGGACTTAGGAGGATCTCCTGGATCCAGACTGCAGCAGCTTATCCCATGTCCACCACTGGCAAACAACCTTCCACCATCTTTTGGTATATTTTCCTCCAGCCTTTCCAACAAAGCCCACCAAGGGCTCCAGCATCAGCACCACCCAAAAACAGGGGCCCAGCCATAACCCCCAAATTGCTCCCCTCTCCTTGCCCATCGTTCTGCTTCATCTGGACACTGTTTTTCCTAAAATTATACATTTTTTAGGAGAAAAGCAGCTCATGGACCCCCCCAGCATCACCCACTGTGGAGAACCAGAGCTGCTTCTGCTCCAGTGCTGCTGAATCGGTCACGAATTCTCCCCATTCCCTTTTATTTTAGCAAAACAAGTTATTTTAGCAAAACAAGTTATTTTAGTAACATTTCAACAACTGGCCTTTAAAAACGTATCAAGTAAATGTTGAGGAAACAATACTGAGTCCCCTCTGAAAGGGAGTAAGGAGCTTTCCTGAGCTCTCCCAAAGGATGTGGAAAAGAAAGGTAGGATTTTTTTCCCTATTTTCCCCATTTTTTCACTTCCCCCACCGTGGCTCCCTCCCTCCTCCCCAGCAGTAACTCTGCTCTTAAGCAAACATGACGTATTGCCTGGGAAATGTCACTGCCCCCGGGAAGGAGGGGGGCCCTTAACACCCATCTGCTGTAAAAAAAAAAAAAAAATGGGGAAAAAAGGGATTTTTGAAGCGGGGTTGAGCCAGGTTGGTGGGTGGGGGGTTAGGGGGTGCCACCGAGGAGAGCTGGGTTGGGTTCAGCAAGCCAAGGATCTGCACAGGGAGAATAAATAACTGCACGAAAGCCCAAAAAGCATCTGCAAACACGTCTTTCCAGTATTTAGTCTGGCAGAAAAGTCTTTCTCAGGGGTGTTTTACAACCTGTTTAAAAGTGTTTTGGTTTTTTTTCCTCGCTGGTTTTCCGCTTTGAGGTCATTTGTGAAAGGAGAAATCACTGCGGGGGGGGAAACATGTCTTTCCAGTATTTAGTCTGGCAGAAAACTCTTTCTCAGGGGTGTTTTACAACCTGTTTAAAAGTGTTTTGGTTTTTTTCTTGCTGTTTTTCCGCCTTGAGGTCATTTGTGAAAGGAGAAATCACTGCGGGGGGGGATTAAAAAAAAAAACAAAACAAAACCAAAAAAAACCCCAAAACAAACAACTACAAATTGTCCCACAATGTGACATGGGACAGAGGATGGACACCGGTGCCCAGGGATGGCCAAGATGATGCTGAATGGAGCAATTTGGTGGCCAGGTCCAGGGCTGAGCCTGAGGTTGCACCAGAGGGGACATTGCTTTGGGGCAAAGTGCCTGATTTTGGGACAAGAGCAGTTGGTTTTACCTCTTTTTTTTTTTTTTTTTCCTATTTTTTTTTTGGCATTAGTCCCTCTGTCCTACGTGGGGCTCTGGGTACCACCATGATGCAGATGCCCAACAGCACCCAAGCTGCTTAAATGACACGAGTTTCCTTGGACTCAGCCCACAGCTGGGCCAAAATCATGTTACCTTCTCATCTGCTCTTGGTGGGGCACCCAGTGAGGGGGCTTGGGGGGACCACGCTGGGCTTCCCCCAGTGGGGAAAGGTTCTGGCCCCAAAAGTCTGCACTGAATCCCGCCAAATCTGCACCAAAACTGCCTCTGCTGCCCAACAGAGCAGGGCCAAGCAGGGGCCAAGCAGGACAAGGAGAGGGGACAAGCAGGACAGAGAGATGGAGGATGAGTAGGAGAAAGAGAGGGGACAAAATGGTACCAGGAGGCCAACAGGAGCAGGAGAGGGAAACACATGAGACCAGGAGTTGGGAGCAAGCATGACCAAGAGATGGGACCAGTGGGACCAGGAGTTGGGGACAAGAACTAGAAGAAGGGAATAATGGGACCAAAAGATGTAACAAATGGGACCAGGAGATGGGGACAATTGGAACCAGGAGAGGGGACCAGTGGGACCCAAAGACAAGGACAAGTGGGACCAAGAGATGGAGTTGGACCAGGAGAAGGGACCCGTAGGACCAGGGGACAAGTCTTTGGGCTGGGGATAAGTGGGAGCAGGAGACAACTGGGACAAGAAGAGGGAACCAGAACAATCCCTGGGGATAAGTATGACCAGGAAAGGGGACCAGGACAGGGGTCCCCATCCCTCTGAAAATCCCAGGTAGGTTGTTGGGGAATGAGATGAGTCCTATGCCCAGCCACAAGGAGGTGGGGGACACCTCCCTGGTACCTCCATCTCGCTTCTCTGGCATTCCCAAGGCTCAACGTAAAGCCCCAAGGGATTTTGCAAAGACTTGAAGACGCTTGAGGCTCCTCATGGGGACGCCAGGAGCCTCCCCAGCTGCCACGGCATTTCACAAGGCTCCTCTCTTCCCCTTTCCATGGCTGAGGGGTTTCCCAAGTTCAAGTTACCAAAATAAGCCCCCAGCCTCAGCCCCTGGGGGGGTGGGGTTTGAGTGTGAAACACAACCAGCTGATGACCCCCAAGTGCCCGGTGATGGCTGGGTTTTCAGCACCAAAGGGTGGGCAGATGTGGCTCCAGCCCAGCCAGCTGGGGGGGGGTTAAATCAGATGAGGTGTTTGCAGGCATCGGGAGGGTTTTCCAGACACCTCAGGGGACCCTGAGCCCCCCAGGAGCTGGATGAAGACCTGCAGCAGCCATAGGGTGGCCAAGGTGGTCACTATCAACCTTCAAGAGATCATAGAATCATAGAATCACATGGGGTTGGATGGGACCTCTGGAGATCATCAAGTCCAACCCCCCCATTGAAGTGGGTCCACCAGAGCAGGTCCCACAGGAACTTGTCCAGGTGGGTTTGAATGTCTCCAGAGAAGGAGACTCCACCAGTTCTCTGGGCAGCCTCTTCCAGGGCTCTACCACTCTCAGAGTAAAGAAGTTCCTCCTCACCTTTAGGTGGAACTTCTTATACTCAAGTTTGTGCCCATTTCCTCTTGTCCTGTCACTGGGCACCACTGAAAAAAGACTGGCCCCATCCTCCTGACACCCACCCTTTCAGTATTGATGAGATCCCCCCTCACTCTGCTCTTCTCCAGACTAAAAAGCCCGAAGTCCCTCAGCCTTTCCTCGTAAGAGAGATGCTCCAGACCCTTCATAATCTTTGTGGCCCTTTGCTGTCCCCTCTCCAGCAGTTCCCTGTCCTTCTGGAACTGGGGAGATGTTTAGCTTCATGGGATTTGTCTCTCTCAACCCCTCCCCACCCCCCAAAAAAAAAGAAAGCCAGGCATCCCTGCAGGGGTTAACTGCAGCCGCCGCAATCAGAGCTGCTTCATTTTCCATCCCTGCAGCCCAGGAGCCATCGGGGGGGCTTTTAAGGGGAAATTAATAGCGCCATGACCTCAGCTGCCACGCACGCCAGCCCATTTTTTTTGCCCTATTTTCATCCCATCCAGGGAGGCACAACCC
>NW_015091339.1:148036-150328 GCF_001431845.1 Calidris pugnax | reverse complement strand
TATCCCCCCGGCCGGGCTGCGTTCGCACAATTTCCCCTCAATACCTGGCTTTCTCCTTAAAAACGCACCCTCTCCCCCCCTTCCCCGAGCCCAGATCAGGGGGGGATTTTATTACTGAAAAATCTGGAGAATGGAAAAAAAAATGGTTTTTGAGACGTGGAAAATTGAAGCCCGGAGACAGGAATTGAATCGCCCGGAGGCGATTTGTTGTGGCTATTTCTTTTTACCCAGAATAAGGGGGGGAAAAATAAAAAAAAAAAAACAAAAACAACCAAATGCAGGTGAAATGGGACCTGTGTTTGCAGATTTAAGAGCTTTGCTGGAATAAAAGAGCATCTTGGCTCAGAGGAGGGAAGGGGGGGGAACCTGCCGCCCGCCCACGGAAAACTGCCCGGGCTTGTTTCAAAGGGAGGAGATTTTTTGAAAGCTTTTCCAGGATTTGCCTTTTTCTCCTGCGAAAACACGGCGGGTGCAGCCCCGTATAAATATTGAAATATTTCCCTCTTCCCCGGGGGAGGTTTTGCTGCTCTTGACTGGGGGGGGAGCAGCACCGCCCAGCGGCACCGAGGGGGGAAGAGGCTCCCCACAAACCCCAACAGCAACAAAAACTGGGGATTTTGAAGCTTTTCACATTCCCATCACAAATCAGTCCCCTTTTCCCCCAAAACCCACCTCCCCCAAACCCCCACAGCCACCTTTTCTCCACCCCCACCGCCCCTTCTGGTCCACAAGAAGGACCTGGCTGGTGGGAGAGCATCTCTTAGGGAAGAGAGGGACCATCCTTTTGTCCCCAAACAGCATCTCACCTTCCTCCCAATTCCTGTGGGATGTTGTTTCCAGCCTCTGTCTTCTTCTAAGGCTTCCCCCAACCCCTTCTCAACCCGTCCAGGAGAAAAAGGCTTCCTCAGCCCAAGCTGTTCTCCCCACATTTCAGCTGGAAGTGGGAAGCACACCTGGGAAACAAGGATTAAAACATTTTGGGGGAGTAGGGGAGGGGAATTTTTCATCATTTCAGTGTCCTCTAAAAAAATCTCAGCCAGCGTGCCCCTAAAAAACTGTGACTGCTGTAAAAACCAGCCTATTTCTATAGAATCACAAAATGGTTTGGGTTGAAAGGGACCTTCAAGATCACCCAGTTCCAACCCCCCTGCCATGGGCAGGGACACTTCCCACCACACCAGGTTGCTCAAAGCCCCATCCAACCTGGCCTTGAACCCCTCCAGGGATGGGGCAGCCACAGCTTCTCTGGGCAACCTGGGCCAGGCTCTCACCACCCTCAAGAGTGAAAAATTTCTTCTAATATCTCACCTAAATCTCCCCTTTTTCAATTAAAAACCTTTCCCCCTCATCCTTTGGCTCCCCTCCCTCATCAAGAGTCCCTCCCCATCTCTCCTGGAGCCCCTTGAGGGACTGGAAGGGGCTCCAAGGTCTCCCCGGAGCCTTCTCTTCTCCAGGCTGAACCCCCCCAACTCTCTCAGCCCCCCCTCCCAGCAGAGGGGCTCCAGCCCTCCCAGCATCTCCGGGGCCTCCTCTGGCCCCGCTCCAACAGCTCCATGTCCTTCTGCTGTTGGTGGCCCCAGAGCTGGAGGCAGCACTGGGGGGGGGTCTCCCCAGAGAGGAGCAGAGGGGCAGAATCCCCCCCATGGCCCTGCTGGCCACGGGGCTGGTGATGCAGCCCAGGATGAGGGGGGCTTTCTGGGCCACCAGCACACGTTGCCAGCTCATGTCCAATTTTCAATCCACCAACACCCCCAGATACTTCTCCACAGGGCTCTTCTCAATCATCTCTACTGATACTGGGGATTGGCCCAGGTGCAGGACCTTGCATTTGGCCTCGTTGAACTTCATGAGGTTCACATGTGCCCACTCCTCCAGCCCTTCCAGGTCTTTCTGGTTGGCATCCCATCCCTCTAGCAAATCACTCAGGTCATTGTCATCTGTGAACTTGCTGAGGGTGTGCTCAATCCCACTGTCTATGTCATTGATGAAGATATTAAACATTATTGGTCCCAGCATAGACCCTTGAGGGACACCACTCATGACTGGTTTCCACTTGGACATTGAGCCATTGACTATAAATCTTTGGTGGTGGCCAACCAGGACTGGTTTGTCCTCAGGAGGGTAATCCCAGCTGGTTGCACAGGTCTGTAAAGCCACGGTCCTGCTCACAGTGTCACTGCAATTAGGGATGAGGCTAACGAGGCGAGGGGAGCTGGGAGGGCTCCCACGCAGACCCCACACCCCAACTGCAGCCATCTATGGAAAAACACAGTCAAGCACCCATGAAACCTT
>NW_015091339.1:132874-141659 GCF_001431845.1 Calidris pugnax | reverse complement strand
AAGCCCCCTCCAACCTGGCCTTGAACCCCTCCAGGGATGGGGCAGCCACAGCTTCTCTGGGCAACCTGGGCCAGGCTCTCACCACCCTCAAGAGTGAAAAATTTCTTCTAATATCTCACCTAAATCTCCCCTTTTTCAATTAAAAACCTTTCCCCCTCATCCTTTGGCTCCCCTCCCTCATCAAGAGTCCCTCCCCATCTCTCCTGGAGCCCCTTGAGGGACTGGAAGGGGCTCCAAGGTCTCCCCGGAGCCTTCTCTTCTCCAGGCTGAACCCCCCCAACTCTCTCAGCCCCCCCTCCCAGCAGAGGGGCTCCAGCCCTCCCAGCATCTCCGGGGCCTCCTCTGGCCCCGCTCCAACAGCTCCATGTCCTTCTGCTGTTGGTGGCCCCAGAGCTGGAGGCAGCACTGGGGGGGGGTCTCCCCAGAGAGGAGCAGAGGGGCAGAATCCCCCCCATGGCCCTGCTGGCCACGGGGCTGGTGATGCAGCCCAGGATGAGGGGGGCTTTCTGGGCCACCAGCACACGTTGCCAGCTCATGTCCAATTTTCAATCCACCAACACCCCCAGATACTTCTCCACAGGGCTCTTCTCAATCATCTCTACTGATACTGGGGATTGGCCCAGGTGCAGGACCTTGCATTTGGCCTCGTTGAACTTCATGAGGTTCACATGTGCCCACTCCTCCAGCCCTTCCAGGTCTTTCTGGTTGGCATCCCATCCCTCTAGCAAATCACTCAGGTCATTGTCATCTGTGAACTTGCTGAGGGTGTGCTCAATCCCACTGTCTATGTCATTGATGAAGATATTAAACATTATTGGTCCCAGCATAGACCCTTGAGGGACACCACTCATGACTGGTTTCCACTTGGACATTGAGCCATTGACTATAAATCTTTGGTGGTGGCCAACCAGGACTGGTTTGTCCTCAGGAGGGTAATCCCAGCTGGTTGCACAGGTCCGTAAAGCCACGGTCCTGCTCACAGTGTCACTGCAATTAGGGATGAGGCTAACGAGGCGAGGGGAGCTGGGAGGGCTCCCACGCAGACCCCACACCCCAACTGCAGCCATCTATGGAAAAACACAGTCAAGCACCCATGAAACCTTTCAGAGCTAATTTTAATCATGAATAACTCTCCAGCCCGTTCGTACTCGCCCAAATCTTACCGTCACGGTGTGTTAGAAACCATTAAAAACCAGAAAATCAGGTATAAATACAAATAGCATCTTCTTGGCATGCTGTGCTATTTCCAAACAGAGGTCAACACTTTCTGAGCCCGGTGTCCTGGTGCCTACACCTGGAGAAACATCAGGGTATCACGGCTACAGGGCACCTACCAAAGCACAAGCTGCATCTACCCTGTTGGGTGAAAAAGTGAGTTGTTTGGGGGTTTTTTTTGCAGGACACATGAGGTTTTTGTCCCCTCATGGGCATGCAGGGAGGAGAACCTGGGGTTAACTAACAGCACAGGTTTTTTTTTTTGCAGGACACATGAGGTTTTTGTCCCCTCATGGGCAGGCAGGGAGGAGGGCCTGGTGCCACGTAGAAGTAGTCAAGGTTTCCAGAGGTCCTAAGAAACGAGTAGGGTGGGGTTTTCACGTAGAAGTAGTCAAGGTTTCCAGAGGTCCTAAGAAATGAGTAGGGTGGGGTTTTTTCCCCCCTTCCCTTCTTCTTTGCTACCTTGCTATGGATTTAGGTGCTGGCTTGAAAATAACAACCTTCGTCTTAAAAACACCAATTTCAGGACAACCAGTGCTCCAGCAGCCCGCAGGCCAGGGAGCAGGATGTTCACCAGCCTCCAAGCTGCCCAAGGCTGGACCTCAAGCAAGTCATCAAGTCCCATGGACTTATGCACCTTCATAAGGGTTTTTTCCCCTCCCTTCTGCTTCGCTACCTTGCTATGGATTTAGGTGCTGGCTTGAAAATAACAACCTTCGTCTTAAAAACACCAATTTCAGGACAACCAGTGCTCCAGCAGCCCGCAGGCCAGGGAGCAGGATGTTCACCAGCCTCCAAGCTGCCCAAGGCTGGACCTCAAGCAAGGGCAAGTCATAGAATCATAGAATCATAGAATTGCCCAGGCTGGAAGGGACCTCCAAAGGTCATCTAGTCCGACCTCCCCTCAGTCAGCAGGGACACCCCCAACTAGACCAGGTTGCCCAGGGCCTCGTCGAGCCTCTCCTTGAATATCTCCAGGGATGGGGCCTCAACCACCTCCCTGGGCAACCTGTTCCAGTGCTCCACCACCCTCACAGTGAAGAACCCTCTCCTAATCTCCAATCTAAATCTGTTCCCCTCCAGCTTGAAGCCATAAAGCCATAAAGTCAGCAGAGACAACCCCCCAACTCCATTTACATCCATCTGCTCCCATTCAAACACACGGGACAGGTCATCTTCTTCTTGCAAGTGCCTGCAAGATCAGACCTTCCCCTGAAGAAAGGAGGGAAGTGATGAACAGGGTGTGTGAAGTCTCAGGTAAATACTCAAGGTCCCCAGGGTTTGGAGGTGTTCTTTTTTTTCAAATCAAGAGGTAGAACAGACGCTTCGTGCTCACGCTTGCCCTAAACGTGATGCAACCAACTGCATTACTCATCTTGGGGTGCCACCTCCCAGAGGACACCGAGGTCTTTTGTTTGCTGCTGTTAAGGTTAGGGCAGCTCTTGGGGTTTGTTTTCTCGTTCAAAACCCCCACAAGATATTAAAAAATAATAATAATAATAAAAAACTATTACTGTTTGTGCTCAAAGTCTTCCTTTCTGTGCTGTTGCTTTACACCAAGACTCAGAAAAGGTGCAACCAAGGGCACAAATCCTTCCTTCATGGAAGGACAGGAAGGGTGGCTCCTCTCCACCTCATCCAGGGAAAGTAACGGCTGCTGGAGTTACAAGGAGTTAATTCTTCAGGGCCCCGAGGCTTTCTTCTGAGGCACTGGCTTGGGTCACACCTTGTTTTTTCTGGACAAACTTCACATAGTTGGAGAAAAGCTGCTACAATCAAGCTTCCCGCTTGCAAGCTTTTTAAGAAGCCTGGCCAGCAGCAACCGGGAGCACCCAGGAGCAAGGCTGACTGGCCAAAAGATGATTTTCATGGATTGTAGAATCATGGAATGGTTTGGGTTGGAAGGGACCTTAAAGATCATCAAGTCCCAACCCCCCTGCCCTGGGCAGGGACACCTCCCACCACACCAGGTTGCTCAAAGCCCCCTCCAACCTGGCCTTGAACCCCTCCAGGGATGGGGCAGCCACAGCTTCCCTGGCCAACCTGGGCCAGGCTCTCACCACCCTCACAGCAAACAAGTTCTTCCCCACATCTCATCTCCATCTCCCCTCTTTCAGGGTCAAACCATTAACCCTTGTCCTATGGCTCCCCTCCCTCATCCAGAGTCCCATCCCATCTCTCCTGGAGCCCCTTGAGGGACTGGAAGGGGCTCCAAGGTCTTCTCGGAGCCTTCTCTTCTCCAGGCTGAAACCCCCCAACTCTCTCAGCCTGTCCTCACAGCAGAGGGGCTCCAACTTTCTGATCATCCTCATGATCTCCTCTGCCTCCATTCCAAGAGGTCCATGTTCCTTCCTGTGCTGAGGATGAAAAAGCAAAGTCCTGTTCTCACCTGGGCTTCTCCAGAGCAGTGGGGTTATTCCAGAAAGCTTCCCAGGCTGTTGGACCCATAACAAAGCTGGTGGTTTGGGAAGGAGAAACCCACACGGGAGGGTTGGTGGCCCAAGATCTGGGTTTGCAGAGTGGGGAGCCCAGGAAGGGGATGGGTGAAAGCAGGACTGGCCCAGTGGGTTTGGGTTTGTTTGCGTTGGATTCATGCCCTGATCTGACATTGGGATTAGAGGGTGAAGGAAGTCAAATGATATGCCAGAACCTGACATAAAAATAAAGCAGAGGGTGTGACCCAAGCAGAGTCAGCCGAGGAGTTTCACTTAATAACACCCGTGATTCAGACAACCTCCTTCACTCCCAACGATCTCCAGAGTCTTTACAAACCCACGGGTCCTTCCACAGAATCACAAGGGGTTGGAAGGGACCTCTGGAGATCATCTAGTCCAACCCCCTCCCAGAGCAGGTCCACCCAGAGCAGGTCACACAGGAACGTGTCCAGGTGGATTTTGAATGTCACCAGAGAAGGAGAGTCCACCACCTCCGTGGGCAGCCTCTTCCACGTCTCTGCCACCCTCAAAGGAAAGAAGTTCCTCCTCATGTTTAGGTGGAACTTCTTATATTCCATGCCCTTCCAAACCCATGCCACTGAAACACCAAAGGCACCCAGTTCCTATAAAACAAGTGTGAAATGGGTGCTTGGGATCTCCAAGGTTTTTTTTCACCCATAACAGAGAAGTCAACCCTACGTGGCAAGAGGTTGCACCCAGGTGAGATGCATAAAACTTCCAGAAGGTCCTCTTGAGACCTTCTTTCTTAGACACGTAAGAAACAAACCACAACCAGTGCAAAAATAACTGGAGGAGGAATCTCATGGGGGCAACCACAACTGCCTTTCCCAACCCATACCTGCCACACAATGGTGCAATGGGAGGTGGGAATGGCTTCATGGGACACAGAAGAACACGTCCACGGCCTCTGGGATGTCTTGAGGGCCATCCTGAGTTGTCCACTTCTGTGGCTCACGTCGAGCAGGGCGGTGCAGTGCAATGAGTGCTGGGGGTGGCTCTCCAAAGACCTGCTATGGCCTCTTGTGTTAGCAAGTGGAGGTTCCTCAGCAATCCATGGGCCAGGAGAGACCATAACCCAAATTTAAACAGTGGTGTAGCCCCCTGCCACCCTGTTAGGGCAAGGTTATCTCCAAAGCTTCTCATTTTCATCTTAATTTGAGATGACTGCAGTAATTCCTAGCTCTCCAGACTACACCTGTGGCAAGGAGATGACGCCGCTACTCGTGCAGGAACTTCTAATTGCTGCAAAAAGTGCACTCTGAGACACTAAGGGAAGGCAAAACAACTCATCACTATAATTTGGCATCTACTTTGCCTTTACTCCAAACTGTAAAATGCAAAAGCTCAGAATCACAGAATGGTTAAAGTTGGAAGGGACCTTAAAGATCATCTCATTCCAACCCCCTGCCCTGGGCAGGGACACCTCCCACCAGACCAGGTTGCTCAAAGCCCCATCCAGCCTGGTCTTGAACGCTTCCAGGGATGGGGCATCCAGAAGATGCTTCACAACCAGCTGAGAAATCCCTGCTGGATTAAAGGAACAGAGGGCTAGATGGGTGGGGTAAAAGACTAAAAAGAACCTCAATCTCCATTTTCACATGCAGTTTGGAAGCCCAGAAACGCACCAAGTAAACACTCATTGGGCCATCAACAGCCATGGCATGATGTGTTCCACATCAGGGAACAACTCAGGTGGTGTTTTCCAGCTCAATGGCTCTCAGAGGACTTTCCTGGAAGACCTTTCCTTCCAGACATGGCTGTAACAAGTGGGACATCTTAAAAGAACTACTACTGAAGGAGTCTGGTTATCGCCACCAAGTAAGAGGGACTTCACTCTCTCGGTAAGTCCCTCCTGGATGATTGCATCCATCAGCAGGACCTCTTAGAAGAGATTAAAAAAAGAACCCACCAACCTTTAGGACCTAGCGGAGAGGTGACATAAAAGAGGGGAAAAAAAAAATAAAGATCACGTAAATAGGAACTTGTAATTTTATTCTTGGTTGTTTGAGGAGTCTTTTGTTTTCACGTTGGAAACCTGGACTTCACCATTTCATTATTTCACCAGCTGAGGCGATGTTAAAAAAGCAGCCTAATAAGCCTAATTTGAACCAAGAGGGAAGGTTTTCACCCCAAATTCCCAAAAGGTGCACTTTCCTAATATGTATTTTTATCCGTAATGACATGCAGGTTGGGCAGAGAAAGGTTCTCTTGAAAGATAAAATACAAAAACCTTTATCCTAGCAATCCCAGGGATGAATCCCACAATAAACATCTCCAGGGCTTCCCTGAGCTTCTTGGCAATTTTGTATTTTTCTTGATACTTTAAACACACTCAAAACCATCAGAATCATAAACGGACAAAGAGCAGGATCTCACATTTTTTTTTTCTGTCCTGTTTTATAGGAGCGAAAAAAAAAAAGCAACCAAACCAACAACAAAGGGAATGACGAGGGGTGGGGGAACAAACCTAAGGAAAAAGTAAAACAATAAAGTGATTTGCTGGTCACCATTAAAGTGCATTCAGTTCCACCTCAGCTCTTGAACCCTGTTTTTGGGCTATTTTTTCCCCCCTGGTTGGGGGGAACATGAGAACCTTGCAGGCAGCAGGCAAGCCACCAGTTTTGTTCACAGCTTGAAGGATGTTGAGAGCCCTGAGTCAGCTCAATGCCACGTTTGTCGGGTGGATTTTGGGGCACTTGAGGGAGGAAGTGGGATTTTGGGGCACTTCAGGGGAGGAATTTGCTCTAAGACTTCATCAACAGCCATGGCATGATGTGTTCCACATCAGGGAACAACTCAGGTGGTGTTTTCCAGCTCAATGGCTCTCAGAGGACTTTCCTGGAAGACCTTTCCTTCCAGACATGGCTGTAACAAGTGGGACATCTTAAAAGAACTACTACTGAAGGAGTCTGGTTATCGCCACCAAGTAAGAGGGACTTCACTCTCTCGGTAAGTCCCTCCTGGATGATTGCATCCATCAGCAGGACCTCTTAGAAGAGATTAAAAAAAGAACCCACCAACCTTTAGGACCTAGTGGAGAGGTGACATAAAAGAGGGGAAAAAAAAAATAAAGATCACGTAAATAGGAACTTGTAATTTTATTCTTGGTTGTTTGAGGAGTCTTTTGTTTTCACGTTGGAAACCTGGACTTCACCATTTCATTATTTCACCAGCTGAGGCGATGTTAAAAAAGCAGCCTAATAAGCCTAATTTGAACCAAGAGGGAAGGTTTTCACCCCAAATTCCCAAAAGGTGCACTTTCCTAATATGTATTTTTATCCGTAATGACATGCAGGTTGGGCAGAGAAAGGTTCTCTTGAAAGATAAAATACAAAAACCTTTATCCTAGCAATCCCAGGGATGAATCCCACAATAAACATCTCCAGGGCTTCCCTGAGCTTCTTGGCAATTTTGTATTTTTCTTGATACTTTAAACACACTCAAAACCATCAGAATCATAAACGGACAAAGAGCAGGATCTCACATTTTTTTTTTCTGTCCTGTTTTATAGGAGCGAAAAAAAAAAAGCAACCAAACCAACAACAAAGGGAATGACGAGGGGTGGGGGAACAAACCTAAGGAAAAAGTAAAACAATAAAGTGATTTGCTGGTCACCATTAAAGTGCATTCAGTTCCACCTCAGCTCTTGAACCCTGTTTTTGGGCTATTTTTTCCCCCCTGGTTGGGGGGAACATGAGAACCTTGCAGGCAGCAGGCAAGCCACCAGTTTTGTTCACAGCTTGAAGGATGTTGAGAGCCCTGAGTCAGCTCAATGCCACGTTTGTCGGGTGGATTTTGGGGCACTTGAGGGAGGAAGTGGGATTTTGGGGCACTTCAGGGGAGGAATTTGCTCTAAGACTTACCACGGGGGCACTGGGGAGCTCTTAGGACCACGCATCCTGTAGGTTACTGCCTTCAGACGAGACGTCATGTCTCATCTGGAAGGTAGATGACAATTTTGGCTCCGTTCATGCAAATGTCACCCCCCGAGGTTTAAACCACCCAAGGACAAAAGCTGCAGCAGCGCCCGATGAAGCTGAAGGATTTGAGGGCAACGTGGGGCTCGGGGCTGGCTCCAGCTGCCAAGCTCTGGAGAGGACCCAGCGTTGAGAGAGAGAGAAATTAAAAGGGGGAAAACTAAAAAAAAACTAAAATATCTCAAAACCCAAGGCATGAGATCAGCCTTTCACGTGCGGGTTACGCTCCACGGGGACCTGGGGCACCACGACACAAGGGAAATGCCCTCCTTGTACTTGAGGCACCACCGGGCAGCAGCTCTGCCACTTATTGCACAGAAAACCAAGAGAGTGGCCCCAGTGGCTCAGAAAGAAGTGGGAAAATATTCTTTGGGACCAGCCACCTGGAAGGAAGGAGCTTTGGGCAAGCGGAGAGACCTGCATCCTGCTTGGGCTTGAAAATTAGACGTGGTGATACCCTTAGAGGAACGCTCCAGGAGGAGCTGGCTCACCTTCAGCAAGGAAGGAGCACGGGCAAAGTCAACCCTGACCTGGCAGCGATTTGTCCTGGCTGCTGGTGTCCAGCCAAAGCCCGTTGATGTTCACAGAAAGTCAGTGAGAGGTTCCAGTGCCTCTAATTAGTCCCAAGCTCACTGGGGACTTAATTTGCCTCCAGCTTTGAGCGGGCAGGTCTCTCAAGCCTTGTCCCTTGGCATTAGGTAGTCGTCACTTGAGTTATTAACACAGAGCACTCTCACTGCAGGAGCACAGAGGTCCATATCCGTGGGTATCCCCTCTAAATCCCTTTGCAGCCAGCGGAGATAGATGCTCCTGATGGATGCTGCATCATCCCAGAGCGGGCATCTAAACCAGGACAGATGAATCACGCTCCAGAATTACCTATTTCTCTTCACCGGCTGCAAAGGGAGCCTGGATAGATCATAGGGAGATGCCTTTGGGCTGGAGACAGGTAAAATTAGGCAAGATGAACCCTGCTACAGCCTCAAACACAGTAACAGTCTAACGGATCACCCCAGGAGAGGTTACAGCTTCAAGCCAGTGCTACACGTTGCCTGACCCTGTCTTTGCCCGTGGAGAAGAAGAGGAAGTGTTGCCTCATAAATACTTATTTACACCGGTTTGCTTAAATTAAAATTA
>NW_015091339.1:127953-132864 GCF_001431845.1 Calidris pugnax | reverse complement strand
GGGGGGGGGGGGGAGGTAGAAGAGAAAGAGACAAGATACTTCGTACTGTGGGAGCTAAAGGTATCGTCCTTTCCGGTCACCTTCGCCCCTGTCAGTTGTAGGACAGGTACTGGATTAATCGTGGAGGAATATCAAGCTTGGCGATCTTCTCCAGCGCTCGTTGCCCGGCAGCTTTCCTCACCGTAACGCGGCAGAGCTGCGACAAACTCAAGGGGGTCTCTAGAAGAAGAAAAGAAGACTCAAAGTTAGGGCTGAAGCTCCACGGGCGGCTGATCTTCCCGTAGAGCAGAGATCTCCCAGGAGGGTGACAAGCCTAGACCTTGGTCCATAACCTGGTCCAAGCTTATGGACCTCCCAAGCCCAAGGAAGGCACCGCAGAGCCATGGGCGTGCTCTCTCAAGGCTCATCCTGATGGAAAACCCACCAGAAATGGTGAGCACAGCTACAGCGTGCTTCTCCCAACTCTCTTCCTCACTGGCATCCCCCAAAGCTCAACGGAGCCCATTGGATCACCTGCTCTGATGGTGACACTCTCATCACAGATTGAGCCTGCTCTGATGGTGACACTCTCATCACAGAATGAGAGAATGGTAGGGGTTGGAAGGGACCTCTGGAGATCATCCAGTCCACCCCCCTGCCAGAGCAGGGCCACCCACAGCAGGTCCCACAGGAATGTGTCCAGGTGGGTTTGGAATATCTCCAGAGAAGGAGACTTTTCAACTGGGTGATTTCCTTGACCTGACTTAATGCATCAAAGCATAAACACTGATGCTGACACACGAGAAGGACCTGAATTCTGTGAGGGCATGATTTGGATCATCTTACTACAGCCACTCAACCACCATTAAGCAGAGCCAGCCTACAGCCAGCTGCCCTGTATTTCCCACCAAGAACTCTATACCTTCTCCCCAGCCTTCCTGTAGGCTCCCTTCAGGGACTGGAAGGCTGCTATTAGGTCTCCCCGGAGCCTCCTCTTCTCCAGGCTGAACAACCCCAGCTCCCTCAGCCTGTCCTCGTAGCAGAGGTGCTCCATCCCCCTGATCATCCTTGTGGCCCTCATCTGGACCCTCTCCATCAGGTCCATGTCCTTCTTCTATTGAGGGCTCCAGACCTGCACACAATACTCCAGGTGAGGTCTCACCAGAGCAGAGTAAAGTGGCAGAATCCCCTCTCTGGACCTGCTGGCAACACTTCTTTCGATGCAGCCCAGGATGTGATTGGCCTTCTGGGCTGCAGCTGCACACTGCCTGCTCATGTCCAGCTTCTCATGAGCTTCTTCTCACAGGAAGATGACCAAAGGGACTGAAAATCATGACCTGGTGCAATGGAGCTGGCAGTCACCGAATTCTTGGGGCGGGGGATCATATCTCACTTACTTTCGTAGTACTCGAAGCACTTCGCGGTGGGACTGCTGCTCCAGGTGTAATCCGATGGCTTCTTTCCCCGGTTGTCCCTGGCGTAAATGTTTCCTCCAAATTCAATCAGCATCTCCACCAGGTCTACGTTTTTCACTTTGGCTGCGTGGTGGAGGGCCGTCTCGTGAAGTTTAGCAGCGTTCACATTTGCCCCTTGAGGCCAGAAAGAGAAAAAAAAACAAACCCGTTCATGAAAGCCTGACTTGACCCAAACGTAAGGAGTGGAAAAAAGAAAAAAATAAAATGCAGGAGCAGCCAGAACATGATCCAAACAAACCAGCACAAACAGGAAACCAAACTGCTGAACAAGTTCTCGGTGCTGGCAAAGCATGAAGTTTTCTTCTCTGGCTTTTCACAGAATCACAGAATCTTCTAGGTTGGAAGGGACCTTAAAGATCATCTCGTCCAACCGTCAACCCAACTGACAAAAATAGACACCCACACAACAAACAAGGAGCATCACCATCACTAAACCATACCTCCCACCACTACATCAACCCGTCTTTTGAACACCTCCAGGGATGGTGCCTCAACCCCCTCCCTGGGCAGCCCATTCCAATGGCTGAGAACCCTTTCAGTGAAAAAATTTTTCCTAATATCCAGCCTGAACCTCCCCTGGCGCAACTTGAGGCCATTTCCTCTTGTCCTGTCGCCTGTGACTTGGGAGAAGAGACCGACCCCCATCTCTCTACACCCTCCTTTCAGGGAGTTGTAGAGAGCAAGAAGGTCTCCCCTCAGCCTCCAGGCTGAACACCCCCAGCTCCCTCAGCCTCTCCTCATAAGACTTGTGCTCCAGACCCCTCACCATCTTTGTTGCCCTTCTCTGGACCCGCTCAATGTCTTTTTTATGGTAGGGGGCCCAAAACTGGACACAGCACTCGAGGTGGGGACTCACCAGTGCCCAGTCCAGGGGGACAATCACCTCTCGGGCCCTACTCCCCACACTGTTCCTGATACAGGCAGTTTGATCAACTGACTTGTTCAGCAGAGCTGAGATGAACCCCACCAAATTCAAACTGGCTTTTAGATGAGTGTGGCCCCACTGAGCCGCCCTTATAATTAACAGGGAGGAACAGGCATTCCTGGGGAAGCAATTAATGGATGCCCAAGACAGGGAACGGGAGCAACTGGAGAAAAAACTAGCTTAGATGTGTAATTTTTAGACAACTAATGTTCAATGAAACAAATCACAGAGTCATAGAATGGTTAGAGTTGGAAAGGAACTTAAAGATAATCAAGTTGCAACCCCCCTGCCGTGGGCAGTGACACCTCCCACCAGACCAGGATGCTCAAATCCCCATCCCTGGGCCAAATCTCCTCCTGGTAAGCAAAGACCATCTCCAAATTCCACCCCGAAGTCAGCACCAAGAGAACTGGGATGTGAAACCTGGAGCACGGAACATTGACTTTGAACATCCAGCGAACTCATCTGGGCGTAACACTGACCAGATCTCCCTGAGGTATGAAGTGACTTCATCTCTGCTTTAATGGTTAGAGTTGGAAAGGAACTTAAAGATAATCAAGTTGCAACCCCCCTGCCGTGGGCAGTGACACCTCCCACCAGACCAGGATGCTCAAATCCCCATCCCTGGGCCAAATCTCCTCCTGGTAAGCAAAGACCATCTCCAAATTCCACCCCGAAGTCAGCACCAAGAGAACTGGGATGTGAAACCTGGAGCACGGAACATTGACTTTGAACATCCAGCGAACTCATCTGGGCGTAACACTGACCAGATCTCCCTGAGGTATGAAGTGACTTCATCTCTGCTTTTCTGGACAACATCAAACCCTAACATCTCTCCCTAACACCTACCCAAAACCACACGGCTGCGCTACCAAAGCTGAAGGCATGCACAGCAGTTGACATCACTTCAGGGAATAAGTTGAAACTTTGCTCTGGGGGGCTGAAGAGTTGTGCATTTTACTAAAATAAGAGGATGGGAATGTCACTGGAGACATCACAAACTGGACATTGGCAGGCATACGCTGAAAAAAATGCTTAAACACTAAGCTTTGCTCACGTAAAGGCAAAACATTTCACCTTTGTCATTTATATTCAGGCTGAGAGAACTGGGGTGGTTGGGCCTGAAGAAGAGAGAACCGCTCCGAGGAGACATTATTGGAGACTTAAAATCATAAAATGGTTCAGGTTAGAAGGTTAAAGACCTTCCAGTTCCACCCCCCTGCCCTGGGCAGGGACACCTCCCACCAGACCAGGTTGCTCAAAGCCCCATCCAGCCTGGCCTTGAACCCCTCCAGGGATGGGGCAGCCACAGCTTCTCTGGGCAACCTGGGCCAGCACCTCCCCATCCTCACAGCAGAGAATTTCTTCTCAATATCTCATCTCAACCTCCCCTCTTTCAGTGTCAAACCATTAACCCTTGTCCTATGGCTCCCCCCATCATCAAGAGTCCCTCCCCATCTCTCCTGGAGCCCCTTGAGGGACTGGAAGGGGCTATAAGATCTCCTCAGAGCCTTCTCTTTTCCAGGCTGAACCCCCCAGCTCTCTCAGCCTGTCCTCACAGCAGAGGGGCTCCAGCTCTCTGATCATCTCCGTGGCCTCCTCTGGCCCATTTCCAAGAGGTCCATGTCCTTCCTGTGCTGGAAGTACCTAAAGGGGCTCCAGGAAAGCTGGGGAGGGACTCTTGATCAGGGAATGTAGGACAGGATGAGGGGAGATGGTTTTAAACTGCAAGAGGGGAGATTTAGATTAGATATTAGGAAGAAACGTTTTACGCTGAGGATGGTGAGACACTGGCCCAGGTTGCCCAGAGAGGTAGGAGGTTCCCCATCCCTGGAAACACTCCAGGTCAGGTTGGACAGGGCTCTGAACCACCTGATCGAATTGAACACATCCCTGCTCATGGCAGGGGGTTGGACCAGATGACGTCTAAAGGTCTCTTCCAACCCAAACCATTCTATGATTCTTGGACTATGCTGTGAATTAAGAAGTTCTTTGATGAGAACACCACTGTGGAGCACCGAGGGGAACGCTGCGCACAGACACCACCATCTCCTGCCCACCCAGAAGCAAACCCCAGAAGCTGCCATACCTGCCTTGAGCAGCAACTTCGCACAGTCCAGATGCTCCCTGGCACAGGCCACGTGGAGGGGCGTCCCGAAATGACAGTCGTGAGCCTCCAGGTTGGCGCCGACGTCGATGAGGAGTTGCACGCACTCCGAGCTACCTTTAGAAAAGGGAAGATCAGTCAAAAATAAGAATCCAGTTCAAATGGGAGCATATGGCCTGCTGAGATCAGTTTGACGCACAAACTGCAGGGCACAAACAGCCACAAACACCCCAGTTTGGGGTGATGGCTGCAAAATAGAAACGCTTGTGAGCCAACACAACGCACCGAGACCAAGATGGGGACACCTCTACTCTGCCCCTCTGCTCTGCACTCGTGAGACCCCACCTGGAGCACTGTGTCCAGCTTTGGAGTCCTCAACACAGAAAGGACATGGACCGGCTGGAACAGGTGCAGCGGAGGGCCAC
>NW_015091339.1:121284-127859 GCF_001431845.1 Calidris pugnax | reverse complement strand
GTCTGCCTAGGATGGACTGCACAGTTTATCGTGCTTTCCGGCTCTGACCTGCTTCCCCAAAATCATCAGCCCCGTCATGCTTTGCAGGAAGGGTGGCAATGCCAGTTAATCATGATGGTGAGACACTGGAACAGGTTGCCCAGGGAAGTTGTGGCTGCCCCATCCCTGGAGGGGTTCAAGGCCAAGCTGGATGGGGCCTTGAGCAACCTGCTCTAGTGGGAGGTGTCCCTGCCCAGGGCAGGGGGGTTGGAACTTGATGATCTTTGAGGTCCCTTCCAACCCAAACCATTCTATGATTCTGTGATGACACAAGAAGTACGAGTCACACCGACACGGCACCGAGCTAGAGCTGCCGGGTCTGGCAGAAGAGTCAGGTCAAAAAACCTGAATTCAAGGGTTTGCACTAAATCACCTGCTGTTGGTGGAGCTGGTTGCGTCGCTGATCCTGCCCCGGGGCGGATTAATTAGGTCACCTTCAAGACCACTCCACCTTGACTTTTGCCAACGCTAACGATACAACTTAACGGGCAGTCATCACCAAGCCTCAGGAAAAAGGCTTAACGAGGGAAAGCTAAGCAAGAGCTCACAGCTACGTATTTAAGTAACTACCTGTTTGTCAAAAACGCTGCCTCTGCCTCCCACAGCCTTCGTAGTCGAAGGGAAACTCTGTCCAGGACAGCATATAACAAAAACAAGTGAAGGGGAGGAGAGAGGAGGTATTACACCTTACAGAGAGGAAACTGAGGCACAAAACCATTAAGAGATGTGGTCACAATCATCCAAGAGGGACATTGCTGCTTTCATATTCAGGCTTTCCCACCGTTAGGCCCATTCAAGTGGAAGTTCAGGGGAAGAATTACACTTAAAATGTCCCTCTGCTGCTCCCCACGTCTCTGCTGCCATCACAGCCACCCCTGATGCTTGCTCCTGCTCCATAACGTCCAGAAGATGCTCGAGGAGAGGACAGAAGGAGCAATAAGTGGCTGCTGTGCACCACCTGGGACATCATTTTAGCCCCTGCAGTTTTCTCTTGTGCCCTAGACAGACCCTCCAGCTGGAAAAGGCCGTGAGAGGGACAAGGAGCAGAGCTGGCAGCAACGTTGCCCAACAGTCCCTGGCACTTTCTTCCTACCTGACAGCCTTCTCCAGCAGCTTTGAACAACCAGGAGAGGGGTGGGATGGGAATTCCTGGTTGAGATGGTATTGTGTCTTAATCAGAACAATTTATCTCATCTCAATTTATCCCATCTCAATTTATCTCATCTCAATTTATCCCATCCTCTTGGATCAGAGGGAAAAAACACAAACACTCCTCTGCTCACGAGAGCAAAGCTACTGGTTTGGCTCAAGGTTTTCTGACAGAGCATCAAGAAGATGGCATTTTACCTGCCAAACATCTTGTCCCATGTCTGCCACCCGGGATAAAAGCACCCAACACCAGCTTTATTCACCCGAAAACACAGGGCTTTGCATTCTGTGTTCAACAGGAGATGTGTCCCCATAGGGCTGAAATGTTTGCAAGCTGTGATCCTGGGCAACCTGGTCTAGTTGGGGGTGTCCCTGCTGACTGCGGGGAGGTCGGACTAGATGACCTTTGGAGGTCCCTTCTGGCCTGGGCGATTCTATGATTCTATGATAATTACCTGTGAGAAGAGACCAGCACCAACCTCTCTACAGTGTCCTTTCAAGTAGTTGTAGAGAGTGATGAGGTCTCCCCTCAGCCTCCTCTTCCTCATACTAAACAGTCCCAGCATGGGACAATCACACGTGGGGAGCAAATGAGTGTCTGTGCTGGAGAAAAGCAGGTGGGGAACGCTGGCTGGCAGCTGGAAGAGGGAACTGGGAATGAGAAGCTTATTCCTCACCATGCCCCCCACTCAGTGTGGGATTTTAAAGTGGGTGCTTTGTGTTTGTGGGGTCCCCATTGGCCGCTGCCCTCGCAGGGACTGTTCATAACGTTCACTTATGGTTTCTGGAATACCTTGCTGTGGCTGTTCAAAAATTTATCCAAGTACAAACCCCAGCAGCATTCGTTAGGTCCAGCTTCATCCCAACGAGCTCTTAAACATTTGGTGCCAGGAGCACTGTCCCTCCCGGCTCCATCTAAAAATCACTGGAAATGGGACAACTCCAGAGAGCGACTCAGCCCACCTAAAAACTATCTTTCCAAAAAGTCAACAGAACTTCACAGAATCAATGATCAGGGAGCAGAGCCACAGGATCAGGGGGAACTTTTTAAACTGAAAGAGGGGAGATGGAGATGAGATCTGGGGAAGAACTTCTTTGCTGTGAGGGTGGTGAGAGCCTGGCCCAGGTTGCCCAGAGAAGCTGTGGCTGCCCCATCCCTGGAGGGGTTCAAGGCCAGGTTGGAGGGGGCTTGGAGCAACCTGGTCTGGTGGGAGGTGTCCCTGCCCATGGCAAGGGTCTGGAACAAGATGAACTTTAAGGTCCCTTCCCACCCAAACCATTCTGCGATTCTCTGACTCTATGATAAGTTCAGGCTGTTATTTCCATCGTTATATTTTTCTACCACTTTCCTGGTGGAGTTTACAAGCATGGCGGCTGAGAACTCCTCTCTGCTTTACTGCAAAGCCCAGTTTCACCAGAACGCTCAGCCAATCTGGCTGACTGGGCACTGAGAAGGGTCATGGAGCCCACATGTGCTCCACAGAATCAGAATCACAGAATCTTCTAGGTTGGAAGGGACCTTAAAGATCATCTTGTCCAACCGTCAACCTAATTTTGACAAAAATAAACACCCACACAACAAATAAAAAGCAACACCATCACTAAACCATATCTCCCAGCACTACATCAACCCGTCTGATGAACACATCCAGGGATGGTGCCTCAACCACCTCCCTGGGCAAAGCCCTTCACTGGCTTTGCTCTGAGAACAGCTGCCAGAAGTCACAAGCCCTTGAAGACAGTCGTCGCCAGCTCTACCCAAAGCCTCTGTTTAGCTGACTTTTTGTTTCCATAATACAATTAATGAAATAGAAGAAGAAACAAACAAATAAATCCCTACTGGCAGCTACATGTCCCCTGCTCCTCTTCTGACCTTTTGACTCAACCCAGCCAATTTTAGATATTTGAGTCATCTAAATTAGATTTCTAGTCCCTCTGGGCTCTGTTGACAGTCAGTGAGGAGAGAGGGGGAGAGATAGAGAAAAAAATACTCCCAGGCAGTTTTTTAAGTCCTCATCAAGCCCAAACACCCTCTGAAGAGGCCTGTCACCCTCTGCTGACTGTCGAGAAAGCCCAGGGTGATGAAGAAGAGCCTAGAGCCAGGTAGGGAGAATCCAGATCCCAAGAAATAACTCCAGACATCAAGATGATGCATCCAGCTGGACCAGACCCGAAAAACACACCTGGGCTCCTGCAGCCAGCAGGAGCTTGACACACTGCGTTTGTCCTCGCAGGCTGGCCTCGTGCAAGGGGGTGATGGAGTCGTAGGTGACGGCGTTGACGCAGGCTCCGCTCTCTATCAGCTGCTGCAGCTGCAGGATCTCCCCCCGCCTGGCTGCCTCGTGAACCGGGGTTCGATCGGCCCAGAAGCCTAGAGAGGAAAGAATAAATAAAGAAGGAAATGAATAAAATCATAGAATCATCATAGAATAATCATTCAGGTTGGAAGAGACCCTTGGGATCATCGAGTCCAACCATCTACCCTACTCTACAAAGTTCTCCCCTACACCATATCCCTCAGTACCACATCTAAACGTCCCTTAAACACATCCAGGGATGGTGACTCAACCACCTCCCTCCCAATGCCCGACCACTCTTTCCATGAAAAATTCCTTCCTAATGTTCAGTCTAAACCTACCCTGTTGGAGCTTGAAGCCGTTCCCTCTTGTTCTGTCGTTAATTCAAGCTGGAGGGGAACAGATTTAGACTGGAGATTAGGAGAGGGTTCTTCACTGGGAGGGTGGTGGAGCACTGGAACAGGTTGCCCAGGGAAGTGGTTGAGGCCCCATCCCTGGAGATATTCAAGGAGAGGCTCGATGAGGCCCTGGGCAACCTGGTCTAGTTGGGGGTGTCCCTGCTGACTGCGGGGAGGTCGGACTAGATGACCTTTGGAGGTCCCTTCTGGCCTGGGCGATTCTATGATTCTATGATAATTACCTGTGAGAAGAGACCAGCACCAACCTCTCTACAGTGTCCTTTCAAGTAGTTGTAGAGAGTGATGAGGTCTCCCCTCAGCCTCCTCTTCCTCATACTAAACAGTCCCAGCATGGGACAATCACGCGTGGGGAGCAAATGAGTGTCTGTGCTGGAGAAAAGCAGGTGGGGAACGCCGGCTGGCAGCTGGAAGAGGGAACTGGGAATGAGAAGCTTATTCCTCACCATGCCCCCCACTCAGTGTGGGATTTTAAAGTGGGTGCTTTGTGTTTGTGGGGTCCCCATTGGCCGCTGCCCTCGCAGGGACTGTTCATAACGTTCACTTATGGTTTCTGGACTACCTTGCTGTAGCTGTTCAAAAATTTATCCAAGTACAAACCCCAGCAGCATTCGTTAGGTCCAGCTTCATCCCAACGAGCTCTTAAACATTTGGTGCCAGGAGCACTGTCCCTCCCGGCTCCATCTAAAAATCACTGGAAATGGGACAACTCCAGAGAGCGACTCAGCCCACCTAAAAACTATCTTTCCAAAAAGTCAACAGAACTTCACAGAATCAATGACAGAATTACAGAATGATACAGGGTTGGAAGGGACCTCTGGAGATCATCTAGTCCAACTCCCTGCCAAAGCAGGTCCACCCAGAGCAGGTCCCACAGGAACGTGTCCAGGCGGGGTTTTGAATGTCTTCAGAGATGGAGACTCCACCAAACTTCTTCAACAACTAAGTTTCTAGCTTTGATTCCTTGGCTCAGCATCTACACTTACATGGGGCAAGTCTGGGCTTAGTTTTCCAGCACCAACCGACAGCATCATCTCCTCTCAGGTGCGTTTTGCTTTCCAGAAAGCAACGAGTAAAGAACAGCCCCATGCATTTTCACGCAACCTTCAGCAAGATAAATGCATCTTCTCTGTAAAAACATGGGTCTCAGTAGGAGCAGTATCTGTCTGCAAACAGATCAATACTAAAAACCATCAGCAAAATAGAAGTCGCAGCACTAATTCCTCCCCTTTGAGTACATTTCTGTAAGATCCCCTCCTGAAGGCAGGAACTCACTTCTCTGGGGTGGGAGAAAAAGGGTGATGTGCCTTACTTTTATAAAAGTAAACACCTTGTCAGGTACTTCAGTGACCATCCCTCTCTCCGTCAAGGGCTCTGAGGATGATGAGGGGATTAGAACATCTCTCTTATGAGGAAAGGCTGAGGGACTTGGGTCTTTTTAGTCTGGAGAAGAGAAGACTGAGGGGGGATCTCATCAGTGCTTATCAATACTGAAAGGGTGGGTGTCAGGAGGATGGGGCCAGGCTTTTTTCAGTGGTGCCCAGGGACAGGACAAGAGGGAACAAGCACAAATGTGAAGAGAGGAAGTTCCACCTAAACACGAGGAGAAACTTCTTTCCTGTGAGGGTGGCAGAGCCCTGGAAGAGGCTGCCCAGAGAGGAAGTGGAGTCTCCTTCTCTTGTGACGTTCAAACCCCACCTGGACACGTTCCTGTGCAACCTGCTCTGGCAGGGGGTTGGACTAGATGATCTCCAGAGGTCCTTCCAACCCCATATCATTCTGTGATCCCTAAACACAGCATTTAATTACCAGCAGAAAACAGTAAATGTTAACACAAACCAGTGGTTATGAAAGATGGAGCAGACCCAAAAAATAACATGATGCTGAGGTATGTGTCAGGAGAAGCAAGAAGCCCAAATGAGGATGGAGCCCTCGGATTGCCAGCCACTGAGCAGAGGTAACCCGGTGGGCAGGCAGGATTTGGGTCCTCTGGGGTGTTACATGGCTCCCACCCGCCATCTGCCTCCAAGGATGGAGCCATCCCTTCTCCTCCAGCTCCCCAACACCTCCTCTTCAGATCACGCACGCACATTAGCTCGTGGAGGAACGATGATAATTCCCAAGCCCAGAAGCAGGGGGTTTTATCAGAGTTGGGTTGATGGTTGGACTAGATGATCTTCAAGGTCCCTTCCAACCTGGACAATTCTATGATTCTGTGGTTCCTAAGAGCATCCTCACCTTCCTCTTATCCCTTTCTTCGGGAAAGGCCACTCACCCCCTAAACCGTCCTGCTGAGCCCAAACCATCCTGCACACCTCCAAAACCGTCCTGCCCATCCTCAAAACCATCCTGCCCACCCTCAAAACCACCCTGCCTGTGCCCAAACCACCCTGCCCACCTTTAAACCATCCTCCCACCCCCAAAACCATCCTGCCCACCTCTAAATCGCCCTGCCCATCCAGAGCATCCTGCCCACCTCTAAACCATCGTGCCCATCCCCAAAACCATCACGCCCACCTCTAAACCACCCTCCCGGCCCCCAAAGCCATCCTGCCCATCCCCAAAGTATCCTCCCCACCTCTAAATCGTCCTGCCCACCCCCAAAGCATCCTGCACATCCCCAAACTATCCTGCCCACCCCCAAAACCGTCCTGTGCTTCCTCTAATTATTTTT
>NW_015091339.1:117125-119630 GCF_001431845.1 Calidris pugnax | reverse complement strand
CAGGGAAGTGGTTGAGGCCCCATCCCTGGAGATATTCAAGGAGAGGCTCGATGAGGCCCTGGGCAACCTGGTCTAGTTGGGGGTGTCCCTGCTGACTGCGGGGAGGTCGGACTAGATGACCTTTGGAGGTCCCTTCTGGCCTGGGCGATTCTATGATTCTATGATAATTACCTGTGAGAAGAGACCAGCACCAACCTCTCTACAGTGTCCTTTCAAGTAGTTGTAGAGAGTGATGAGGTCTCCCCTCAGCCTCCTCTTCCTCATACTAAACAGTCCCAGCATGGGACAATCACGCGTGGGGAGCAAATGAGTGTCTGTGCTGGAGAAAAGCAGGTGGGGAACGCCGGCTGGCAGCTGGAAGAGGGAACTGGGAATGAGAAGCTTATTCCTCACCATGCCCCCCACTCAGTGTGGGATTTTAAAGTGGGTGCTTTGTGTTTGTGGGGTCCCCATTGGCCGCTGCCCTCGCAGGGACTGTTCATAACGTTCACTTATGGTTTCTGGACTACCTTGCTGTAGCTGTTCAAAAATTTATCCAAGTACAAACCCCAGCAGCATTCGTTAGGTCCAGCTTCATCCCAACGAGCTCTTAAACATTTGGTGCCAGGAGCACTGTCCCTCCCGGCTCCATCTAAAAATCACTGGAAATGGGACAACTCCAGAGAGCGACTCAGCCCACCTAAAAACTATCTTTCCAAAAAGTCAACAGAACTTCACAGAATCAATGACAGAATTACAGAATGATACAGGGTTGGAAGGGACCTCTGGAGATCATCTAGTCCAACTCCCTGCCAAAGCAGGTCCACCCAGAGCAGGTCCCACAGGAACGTGTCCAGGCGGGGTTTTGAATGTCTTCAGAGATGGAGACTCCACCAAACTTCTTCAACAACTAAGTTTCTAGCTTTGATTCCTTGGCTCAGCATCTACACTTACATGGGGCAAGTCTGGGCTTAGTTTTCCAGCACCAACTGACAGCATCATCTCCTCTCAGGTGCGTTTTGCTTTCCAGAAAGCAACGAGTAAAGAACAGCCCCATGCATTTTCACGCAACCTTCAGCAAGATAAATGCATCTTCTCTGTAAAAACATGGGCCTCAGTAGGAGCAGTATCTGTCTGCAAACAGATCAATACTAAAAACCATCAGCAAAATAGAAGTCGCAGCACTAATTCCTCCCCTTTGAGTACATTTCTGTAAGATCCCCTCCTGAAGGCAGGAACTCACTTCTCTGGGGTGGGAGAAAAAGGGTGATGTGCCTTACTTTTTTAAAAGTAAACACCTTGTCAGATACTTCAGTGACCATCCCTCTCTCCGTCAAGGGCTCTGAGGATGATGAGGGGATTAGAACATCTCTCTTATGAGGAAAGGCTGAGGGACTTGGGTCTTTTTAGTCTGGAGAAGAGAAGACTGAGGGGGGATCTCATCAGTGCTTATCAATACTGAAAGGGTGGGTGTCAGGAGGATGGGGCCAGGCTTTTTTCAGTGGTGCCCAGGGACAGGACAAGAGGGAACAAGCACAAATGTGAAGAGAGGAAGTTCCACCTAAACACGAGGAGAAACTTCTTTCCTGTGAGGGTGGCAGAGCCCTGGAAGAGGCTGCCCAGAGAGGAAGTGGAGTCTCCTTCTCTTGTGACGTTCAAACCCCACCTGGACACGTTCCTGTGCAACCTGCTCTGGCAGGGGGTTGGACTAGATGATCTCCAGAGGTCCTTCCAACCCCATATCATTCTGTGATCCCTAAACACAACATTTAATTACCAGCAGAAAACAGTAAATGTTAACACAAACCAGTGGTTATGAAAGATGGAGCAGACCCAAAAAATAACATGATGCTGAGGTATGTGTCAGGAGAAGCAAGAAGCCCAAATGAGGATGGAGCCCTCGGATTGCCAGCCACTGAGCAGAGGTAACCCGGTGGGCAGGCAGGATTTGGGTCCTCTGGGGTGTTACATGGCTCCCACCCGCCATCTGCCTCCAAGGATGGAGCCATCCCTTCTCCTCCAGCTCCCCAACACCTCCTCTTCAGATCACACACACACATTAGCTTGTGGAGGAACGATGATAATTCCCAAGCCCAGAAGCAGGGGGTTTTATCAGAGTTGGGTTGATGGTTGGACTAGATGATCTTCAAGGTCCCTTCCAACCTGGACAATTCTATGATTCTGTGGTTCCTAAGAGCATCCTCACCTTCCTCTTATCCCTTTCTTCGGGAAAGGCCACTCACCCCCTAAACCGTCCTGCTGAGCCCAAACCATCCTGCACACCTCCAAAACCGTCCTGCCCATCCTCAAAACCATCCTGCCCACCCTCAAAACCACCCTGCCCACCTTTAAACCATCCTCCCGCCCCCAAAACCATCCTGCCCACCTCTAAATCGTCCTGCCCATCCACAAAGCATCCTGCCCACCTCTAAACCATCATGCCCATCCCCAAAACCATCGCGCCCACCTCTAAACCACCCTCCCGGCCCCCAAAGCCATCCTGCCCATCCCCAAAGCATCCTCCCC
>NW_015091339.1:79924-116565 GCF_001431845.1 Calidris pugnax | reverse complement strand
GGTGAGGGGGTACTGGGGGCAATGGTGCGGGTAGGGAGGGGTGGGTGGGTGGAGTGGAAGGGGTGCTGGTATAGAATCATAGAATCATAGAGTTGTCTGGGTTGGAAAGGGACCTTTCAGGTCATGGAGTCCAACCATCAACACAACGCTGACAAAAACCATCACTAACACATGTCCCTCAGCACCACAGCCACCCATCTTTTAAATACCAGGGATGGTGACTCCACCACTTCCCTGGGCAGCCTCTGCCAAGGCTTGATAAACCCTTTCAGTGTAAACATTTTTCCCAATCTCCATCCTAAACCTCCCCTGGTGCAACTTGAGGCCATTTCCTCTTGTCCCATCCTGGTTCCTTGGGAGAAGAGACCAACCCCCCCTGGCTACACCCTCCTTTCAGGGAGTTGGAGAGAGCGAGAAGGTCTCCCCTCAGCCTCCTTTTCTCCAGGCTGAACACCCCCAGCTCCCTCAGAAGTTCTCCAGACCCTTCTCCTTGTTCTCCAGACCCCTCACCAGCTCTGTTGCCCTTCTCTGGACACGCTCCAGCCCCTCAACGTCTTTCCTGTCCTGAGGGGCCCAAAACTAGACACAAGATGGGGCCTCACCAGTGCCCAGTACAGGGGGACAATCACCACCCCAGTCCTGTTGTCAACGGCTGCTCTGCAAAATTTATAAGTAATTAAGACAGCGAAAAGCTTATTATTATTATTATTTGCTACAGGTTACAAAAATAAATCACTGCAAGGCTAAAACTACAGCCTGAACCTCTTGATTCCCACTTGAGTCACTCAGGAGAGCACAACCCTTCTCTACTCCTTCTCTACTGTCTACCCCAGCTCTCTCCTGTCCCAGGGTAGGAGTTAGGGTGAGATGCATTCCTTAAAATCTTTATTTTAAAGCTTCCAAAATAACCACGTGCAGATGAGGCAGCAGCAGAACCTGCAGTCTTTATTTTAAAGCTTCCAAAATAACCACGCGCAGACGGAGGCAGCAGCAGAACCTGCAGGAAACAGCCACGTTACCAGGCTTGGTCACGCTGATGAAACCATCTAAATTATTGTTCTTTGCATTAGAAATGAGGAGAAAGAACCCAGTTATCTGCCGTTCATCCCCGGATTTTCTTCTCCTGCGTGCCAGGTTCCCACAGTCCTGCAGACACATCCAGAAACACGAAGTTGTCCTAATTCCCAGCAAATTATTTAGGCAGCTGATATTTACGAGGACTTTGGAAGAGGCCTTGGTGCCTCTATGTTTGTTTTGCCTTACCCAAAGAGAAACGGGACCTGCGGGCCAGCGCCTGCGTGGGCAAGGAGTCAAATTTGTGTGCTGGTTTGAGAAATGCCACTTTAATCTATGATTTTATGATATCTATGATCCTATGATTCTATGAATCTGCGCTTCCTGAACTCTCAGAAAGGTGCCACACACTCCAAACACTGATGTCTTGATTTCAGTAGCGGAGCCAAGCTTTGTCAACAGCTTGGACAACTGCCATGTGATAATATTATTAACCTTTCTCATTTACATCCAGCTCTTGAAAGAGGAGGCTTTCTTCCGTATCTGACTTGTGGTCTTTCCCAGATATTCTTCCCAAAATGCTGGAGGAAGAAATCAAGGAGTCAGAAGAAATGGATTAAAAACAGAGACACAACCCACAACCTCACCCCAAACAGTCTCTGCAGGAGAAGATCTGCAAGGGGAGCTGCTCCAAGGAGGAGAGATCCCGGAGGATTCCCTCACTTCACCTTCCTGCCAGGTATTTGGAATTCTCCTCCTGTTCTGTGTTCTGCATTCGGAGTTTCTCAGTGCTCTAAGGTACACAGCCAGCTGAAGAACACCCGCTTCCCCCCCACAGCAGGATAAAGGACAAAACCACATTTAAAAAAAATAATAAAATTACATTCTTATTAAAAAAAAAAGTAAAATTCTATTGCTTCTTACCGTACCGCAGTGACTACGCTTCTGAAATAAAAGTCCACCCTGTGTTTGTTCCCCACGTTGAGGGAAAAAATCAATGTTTTCCAGCAGTGGACATTTTTCTCCTGAAAATATTAATTTTGAAGGAAACCAATTTTTCCATTGCAGGAGGATGAAATCAAATAACTCCAGTGGGAAACTTCTGGTCAGCACAGTGGTGGACCAGCTGCCACCTTCCTGTAGTAAGAAAATCAAGCATTTCTAGCACTAATTTCATAAAAACTACGATTGCTACACCCTGTCAACTGAAACACAGGGATTAGTCCAGGATGGGATGTCTCAAAACGTGAGATATTATCTTTTATGTCCATATGTTGCAGCCATTCCTGCCAGCCTCAAAGACAGGATGAAAGAATGGGGTTTACATCCTTCAGGGTTTCCATTCCCAATTTAAAGATCTGAAGAGCTGGTGTCCCAGCACCATAAGAGGAACACAGAGAAGAGGGGTGGAAATGATGCTGAAAACCCATGGAAATTCTCTCACCTCTTGCCCCAAGGTGGGTCCAGAGATGAATTTAAGAAGTGGATAAGCTCATCATCTTAGTGCAGGAGGACACCAGGTAGTGCCAGGTAGAGGTGGAAACACCCCGCAGATCTGCATATGATGTCAGCTGCACTTCAGACAGTGCTGAGGGCTAATCAGCTATAGGTAATGAGGTTATGATACAGGCAATAATGTAAAGAGATAAATGCAGAGCCTGCCTCAGTTTGATAAGATCAGGAGTTGCTGTTTCTATTTCAAAACATGTCCCTGTACACACACCACCTGAAAGCAGAAGGCTCAGAACAATTGCATTTTAATTTTACTCAATTCCTTATCTGGCCTCCAGCAAAGTACTCACTGCCTCAGCGCTCTGCTCTGTAAAATATGAATATTACTGGTTTATAACATAGAATCATAGAGTGGCTTGGGTTGGAAGGGACCTCGAAGATCATCTAGTGCCACCCCCCTGCACTGGGCAGGGACACCTCCCACCAGAGCAGGTTGCTCCAAGCCCCCTCCAACCTGGCCTTGAACCCCTCCAGGGATGGGGCAGCCACAGCTTCTCTGGGCAACCTGGGCCAGTAACCCCCCCCCTCAGAGTGAAAAATTTCTTCCTGAGATCTCATCTCAATCTCCGCTCTTCCAGTTTAAAACCCTTCCCCATCATCCTGTGGCTCCCCTCCCTGATCAAGAGTCCCTCCCCAGATTTCCTGGAGCCCCTTGAGGGACTGGAAGGGGCTCTAAGGTCTCCTACCGGAGCCTTCTCTTCTCCAAGCTGAACCCTCCCAACTCTCTCAGCCCCCCCTCCCAGCAGAGGGGCTCCAGTCCTCCCAGCATCTCCGTGGCCTCCTCTGGTATCGCTCCAAAAGGTCCAACACCTGCCTGATGGAGGAGATGAAGCATCACTGAATGGGCTGATATGGCTCATGGCAGGAGAGACTTTGTTCTTTGAGACCAGTCAGCACCTCTTCAGCCTCACCTGGCTCTCCTGCAGGGAGCATGCAGCATTCCATGCAGATTAGAGGTTGGAAAAAAGCACAGTCAAAGAAGTGGTTGCGGAGGAGGATCATGGATACAATCTCCATTTCCATCTATGAGAAAATAATCCACTCTAAAAATCACTTGGCTGAACAGAACCATGTGCCTGCATCTGCAGACAGTCTGAAATTCGAGTGGCACGACCAATTTTCGCCTCACCCAAGCCGAAATCAGCTCAATTGCAAATTCTCCCTCCATTTAATTACTAAACGACTGATTACTGCAAGAGAAGAGAAAAGTTACTCTGTTAGAAGATCTGCATGGTCTTGAACACAAAGTCTCATTTTCCCATGACCAAACAGTAACATTTTGGTTATAGAGAGAGCTTGTACCTCTCAGGTCCATTCTTGTGCCTGGTAAGGACTAGTAATTAATGTTTAGACTCCGTCTTCAGAGACCACCAGGTTTACATTGCAAAAATATAGGGTAGGCAGCACAGCTATTAATTTTTAATAACTACCTCATTAATGATTTTAAAAAAAGGGGGGGGAGGAATGGGGGAGGAGAAGGAGAACTGGCAAAAAGGCTTGAAAAAAAATCACTTGCTTGCCACTGAAAAAGCTCATCTGCACTTTGTCACATTCTTGTCATCTTTGACTCATTTCCTGAGCGGACTTTGTAGCTTCCCGTGTGGTGTGTGGTTTTACACCATTACCATAAAACAAGCTGGGGTTTGTTAGAGGCATTTGTAAAGTGTTGGTTGGTTGTTTTAACAGCGTCGGGTCTGATTTCCCAATGCCACTAGAACTAATGTAAATGTTTGTCATCACAACATCAACAAAAAGTTGGTTTCTTAGGAAGCTGCAAGAAGTCAAAGAAGCCAGAAAAACCCACCAAACACAATAATTAATCAATTTCGAGGGAGGTTATCCTGCCCATCTGCTCTGCCCTGGGGAGGCCCCATCTGGAGCACGGGGTTCAATTCTGGGCTCCCCAGTTCCAGAAGGACAGGGAACTGCTGGAGAGGGGACAGCAGAGGCTACAAAGAGGATGAGAGGCCTGGAGCGTCTCTCCTACAAGGAAAGGCTGAGGGACTTGGGTCTTTTTAGTCTGGAGAAGAGAAGACTGAGGGGGGATCTGATCAACACCTCTAAATCCTTCAAGGGTGGGTGTCAGGAGGACGGGGCCAGTCTTTTTTCAGTGGTGCCCAGTGACAGGACAAGAGGAAATGGGCACAAACTTGAACAGAGGAAGTTCCATCTAACCATGATGAGGAACTTCTTTCTTTTGAGGGTGGCAGAGCCCTGGAAGAGGCTCTCTGGAGACATTCCAAACCCACCTGGACACATTCCTGTGCAACCTGCTCTGGGTGGACCTGCTCTGGCAGGGGAGTTGGACTAGATGATCTCCAGAGGTTCCTTCCAACCCCAAATCATTCTGTGATCCTGTGATTCTGTGAAATGTGGAACTGGAAATCTTAATTGGGCTTAGCAGGAGGTGTACACTGCACGAATACACCGTGAGGAAATACCAGAGGTGAAAATACGCCGCATTTTTCTAAGAAACTCAAGAAGAAGCACATCACTAATCGACATGTCGTGAAGCTGAGAATTGCTCAGGATTTCCTGAAAGAGACAGAAGACTGTTAACAGATCAGTAGGCTAAAAAAATGTGCTGGCCTCTCTAGATAAGCATATGCTGCAAAGATAAGAAAGAAGATTTTGAGGGAGAAGACTCAATCAGCTTTTTCTCTGGGAGGAATAATCCTCTGCAGCTAACCTCAATCTGCCTCTCACCCACAGACTTGGAAAGCAGATGAGAGACTTTACACTTTCTTAGAGAAACCACACACATGTCATTCCTGCATTTGTATAGAGCTGGAGATGGTACTTGCTGTGATAGTTTTTAAGACCTTCCCCGATTGTTGAAAGACAGGGCAAAATTTTTGCTTTAAGATCCTGAGTTTTGCTTTGAGGGTGACAGAGCCCTGGAACAGGCTGCCCAGAGAGGTGGTGGAGTCTCCTTCTCTGGAGACATTCAAAACCCACCTGGACACGTTCCTGTGGGACCTGCTCTGGGTGACCCTGCTTTGGCAGAGGGTTGATCTAGATGATCTCCAGAGGTCCCTTCCAACCCCATATCATTCTGTGATTCTGTGTTTTTTTAGGATGTGGCAAGAGAGCTTTATGGGGGATGACATACACCTTGTGACATTGTTGTAGAATATGGTAGACCTTCGGGTCAGGAAGTTCCTGACTTTGCATTTCATGCTCTTCTTTGCTATTTGTTTTGATGCTCCTTTACAGAAAAGTGAGTAGATCAGACATTAGTGGGGATGAACCTCTTTCTGTCTACCCGGATTAAACCAGAAAGGCTCAATGTTTGTGGAGGCAGCAGCCACTTCTGAGATATCTGCCTGCTCCCACCCCTTCTCAGGTGCCCAGAAGTCTTTACATAAACTTTTCATTCTCTGATTGTGACAACTTTAAAAAGAGCTTTGCGTTTTTTAATGGGCATACCAGCAAGAATAACCCAATATAATGGGCTATTAAGAGGTCAAGCAAGCCCCATAAGTTCTCTTTCCCCTCTGTCTCTTTCAGTAAGGTCCTGAGCCAACACCTCCCAAGCCAAATGGCTCTGAACTTAATATTTTACCACCACATATGAGAAGTTCCTCAAACAACAGATGCTGGGGCCTGTGTGGCCCTCCAGATTGGCTTGATGATGCTGCATCTAAGGAGGCTTCTGGTTCAGGCTCATTTCTGGTCAAAACTAGGCAATTTCTTGGTGTAGACTTGTACAAAAAACATCAGTCAGGGACAGTCCTGCTCTGCTTCATTCCTGGAAGCAGCACCTGGGAAGGGAAACTTCATCTTGACATAAAACTATGCCAGGATCCCGCTGTGACAGAAGCCCATCTTGCCTCCTCCCCCTGCTGAACCCACTTGCCCATAGTTCCTCTTGATTTCTGCAGTTGCTCCTCTCCCTTCTGGACATGTCTGTCCAAAGACTCTGCAGCAGAGGAACAGCACCCTCCCAAAAGGCACCCCAATTTCCATGTGCTTGCATTTTACCTTTTAGACCTGCTTTAATCTGTTCCCAACAGCCATGACGATGAAAGAACCATCCTGCTGGGCATCAGCCAGCCTTGGACTTCATGATTTGGCTTTGAGGTCTATCTAAATGTAAATATTTATTCAAAATTACCTTGATCCACTGGTGACTTCTTCCCATCTGGACTCTCTCCGTAGCAGCTAAGGGGACAGTTCACCCTTTAGATGTTCTCATGAGCAGGAGAGGAAGAGTGTCCTCCAGCAGAAAATCAGAGTGTCCTCTGATTTTCTAGAAAATCAGAGAAAGGAGTCTGTGAAACCACTAGCTTGCTGTCAAATTGGGCTGAAACTGGCTAATGGCTTCAAAAGTTAATTGAAGGGCCAGCCAGCCAGCCAGAAATTGTACAATCACAAGCCTCATTCCTTTAGGAAGCCAAAGGAAAACCAAGCCACGCCATATTATAAGGAAATAGGAGAAACTCAGGGTTTCCACCTATTTCTGTGTCATCTGCTGTCCCCGTGATTCACAGATGGGCAGGAAAAGGGGAGGGAGCCCGCGGGTCCTATGCCATCCGGCGTACGTAGGCTGTGTTTGTACACTCCAGGCAGCAGCTGGGACTCCTGACGCTGCCCCACAGAGTCAACAAAGATCTCAAACCCAATTATTTGCTTTAACGCTGCCGTGGTGTCTTTCAGCAGCAGGACACTGTCATTTTCAGGAATTGCTGCTCCCACCTCCCAGTTGATTCATCTCATCGCGACTGTTTTCTTTTTCAGAATGACTGACAGCATCTGCAGGCATCACTCATTTATTTATTTTTTTTTCTGAATAAAAGAGGAAATAGATATTCAAATGGTCGCTTCTTTATTTTAGGCCTGCAAGTACGCCAGAAATTTATGAGTCACTCTTTCGAAGAAGCCAAAATAGAGTTATTGCCAGGAACTAGGTCCCCACCACAGTTAGATCATGGGCTCTTCCTCCTGCACAGACTGCATGTGCCACCACCCAAAAAGGCACCGAAGAGCAACACAGAAACTCCAGTTCGAAATGGTCTGACCTCCAGAAGCTCCTGTTAACCCTCCCCAGCAAAACGATGCCAAAATTCCCTCAAATTCCGTGGGTTTTTTTAATAGATGAAAAGGGAATAGATCGTTGAGAAATGAGGTCTCATCAGGAATCCTACGTTTCCTCATCAGAAATAATTCCTAATGTTAAAATACTCGTGTTTCACTGCAGCCACAGCTGAATGGTCACACTTGAGGTGGAAACCCAAGTGTTCTGGGTGTGGATCTGTTCCTCCTCACAGATGCCACAGAAGCTCAGAGCCCTTCTCCTGTCTCCTACGACAAGGCATATGGTTACACGGGGCTGTTCATCTTCCACCCTCACAGGGCAACCGAGGGAGGACAACGTATAATGTTTGATTTATTCATCAACAACCCGGGCGAGGGGACAGAGTGTACCCTCAGCAAGTTTGCTGATGACACAAAACTGGGAGGGGTGGCTGACACACCAGAAGGCTGTGCTGCCATCCAGCAAGACCTGGAGAGTTGGACGGAAAGAAACCTAATGAAGTTCAACAAGTGGAGGGTCCTGCACCTGGGGAGGAACAATCCCTTGCCCCAGGACAGGTTGGGGGCTGCCTGCTGGAGAGTGGCTCTGGAGAGAGGGACTTGGGAGTCCTGGTGGACAAGTTGACCATAAGTCAGCAATATGCGCTTGTAGCCAAGAAGGCCAACGGCTTCCTGGGGTGCATTAGGAAGAGTGTGAGCAGCAGGATGAGGATGGTCAGTCTCTCCCTCTGCTTTGCCCCAGTGAAACTACATCTGGAGCACTGTGTCCAGTTTTGGGCTTCCCAGTTCAAGAAGGACAAGGAACTACTGGGAGAAAGTACAATGGGAGCTACAAAGACAACTGAGGGACTGGAACATCCATCTGATGAGGAAAGGCTGAGGGATTTGGGGCTGTCTAATCTGGAGAAGAGAAGACTGAGAGGGGATCTCATCAATGCTGATCAATATCTAAAGGGTGGGTGGCAAGAAGAGGGGGTCAAACTTTTCTCAGTGGTGCCCAGTGACAGGACAAGGAGTAATGGACACAACACAGGAAATTCCTTCTCAATATGAGGAGGAACTTCTTTCCTGTGAGGGTGGAAGAGCCCTGGAACAAGCTGCCCAGAGAGGGTGGTGGAGTCTATGTTTCTGGAGACGTTCAAAACCCGCCTGGACATGTACCTGTGCAACCTGCTCTGGGTGACCCTGCTTTGGCAGGGGGTTGGACTAGATGATCTCCAGAGGTCCCTTCCAACCCCATATCGTTCTGTGATTATGTGACACTGAACCTGCAAAGATATTTCCATCTCACCTCACCCAAGTTCTATGGCATGGAAACACGGAATGCCTTTATTCTTACTCCTAGGCTAGTTGTGTTGAAGACCAGCAACACCAGCAAGAACTCCGGTCTTTGATGTGTCAGCGGGAGCCAGAAAAATCAGGCAAATCAGAGAGACACTGCTACGTGGTCAGAGCACGAGACCACTACTGACGTTGCCCTTACTGACAGTAGGACACCAGAAAAATCACTTATTCTTCCTCGTACCTTCAGTTTTTCACTGGATGGTAGCACTTTGCACTCTCTGCTGCTGCGATAGCAAATTCTTAGAATGGGTGGAATATCTGTAACGGTGTGTTACTGACCTGCAGCATGGCTTTGAGTAATAAGTGACTTATAAGTGAGCTGTCACATCGTTGTCTCATTGTTCTTTCTCCTTTTTTCCTTCGTTTGCCAGTCTTTCCTGCTGAGGCTATGACTACCCCAGCACATCAAAATACATCCATCCACATCAGCAGAGCTAATGCAGGGCCTGGGTGCTGGGGAACTGAACACAGAGAGACCCAAAGGGGCTGTGCAAACACCAGCAAGGATCGGGAAGTGGCCTCTCCCTAAATTTATATTCTAAGCCAGGGGACCGGACAGCATGTCACAGAATCACAGAACGATATGGGGTTGGAAGGGACCTCTGGAGATCATCTAGTCCAACACCCCTGCCAAAGCAGGTCCACCTAGGGCAGGTTGCACAGGAATGTGTCCAGGTGGGTTTTGAATGTCTCCAGAGACGGAGATTTGACCACCTCCCTGGGCAGCCTCTTCCAGGGCTCTGCCACCCTCAAACGAAAGAAGTTCCTCCTTGTGGTTAGATGGAACTTCCCATGTTCAAGTTTGTGCCCATTTCCTCTTGTCCTGTCACTCGGCACCACTGAAAAAAGACTGGCCACATCCTCTTGACACCCATCCTTTAAGTATTTATAGGTGTTGATCAGATCCCCCCTCAGTCTTCTCTTCTCCAGACTAAAAAGACCCACGTGCCAGGATGTGCCTACATGCTGTGTCCACGATGTGCACTGTTGTGTGGACACAGGCACCTCAGATCTTATTGCCAAAAGTGCCTGAAGTCGCAGATGGGCTCCACTCCAAGCACCCACCAGACTCATTGCCTGGCACAGTCGAACGCACATCCAACACAACCGTTGACCCATAACCTGGCACACTATGTTCATACAACCCCTTGCACAAGAGGTTGGGCAAGCCCAGATCACCCTGTTCCCTGCTCCAATGTCTATTGCAACATTGACTATTTCATAGAATCATAGAATTGTTCAGCTTGAAAGGGACCTTTCAGATCACCGAGTCCAACCATCAACCTAACCCTGACAAAAACGATCACTAGACCGTGTTCTTCAGCACCATGTCTACCCTTCTTTTAAATACCTCCAGGGACAGTTACTCCACCAGTGCCCTGGGCAGCCTGTTCCATATTTGCTGCATTCGCAATGTTCCTGAGAGGCTGCTGAGCCTGGTGAACTCTAAAAACAATCATCCACTCCTACTGTTCCACAAAGGGTCCAACCATACTGCGACGAGGCAACTCAGAGCCATCAAAAGGATGAGAGGGAACATTTTTTAACTAAAAGAGGGGAAATTTAGATGAGATATTGGGAAGAAATTATTTGCTGTTAGGGTGGTGAGAGCCTGGCCCAGGTTGCCCAGAGAAGCTGTGGCTGCCCCATCCCTGGAGAGGTTCAAGGCCAGGTTCAAGGCCAAGACTCACCAGGGCTTTGAGCAACCTGGTCTGGTGGGAGGTGTCCCTGCCCAGGGCAGGGGATTTGGAACTGAATGATCCAGTTCTGAATGGTCCCTTCCAACCTAAACCATTCTATGATGCTATGACAGGGATGGGACCATGGGATGAAGGGAGGTGTTGAGGTAAAGGCCACAGGAAGGGACTGGGATGAGGGAAGATGGGGGAAAAGAAAAAAGAAAGATGGGGGAAAGTCTTGAGGGAAGGGGCTGAGGGAAGAGCCAAAGGAAGGGCCTGAGGGGGCCAAGGAGGAGGTTGAGGGGGAACTGAGGGAAGGTCCAAAACAAGGGGCTGAGGGAAAGCACTGAGGGAGAATGTCTAAGGTGTGGGAAGGGACCAAAGGGACGAGGTGAAGACTGAGAGGGAAGGGGTTGAGAGATGGGCCAAAGAGAGGGGCTGAGGGGCTGAAGGAAAGAGCTGAGGGAACACTGAGGGAAGGTCCGAAACAAGGGGCTGAGGGAGAAGGACTGAGATGAAGGAGGTGGCCCAGAGCATGAGGTGAGGGGATGAAGAAAAGGGTTGAGGGACTGAGGGAGGGTCCAAAACAAGACATTGAGGGGCTGGGGGAAGGACTGAGATAAGGGAAGGATCCCAGGGCAGGAGCTGAAGACTTCAGGGATGAGGAAAAGGGCTGAGGGCTGAGCCGAAAACAGGCGCCAAGAGACTGAAGTGATTAGGGAAGGGACTGAGGTGCAGGGCAGGAGGTGAAGACTCACGGGATGAGGGAAGGGGCTGAGAGAATGGCTGAAGAAAGGGACTGAGAGAAGGCCCTCAGGGGATCAAGGAAAGGGCTGAGGAGACACTGAGGGAAGGTCCAAAACAAGGGTTTGAAGGAGAAGGTCAAAAGACGGGTTGACATAGTGCTTAGTGACATGGTTTAGCGATGGTTTTCTTTTTATCAGAGCTAGGTTGATGGTTGGACAAGGTGATCTCAAAGATCCCTTCCAACCTAGAAAATTCGGTGATTCTCTAAGGATTGAGGTGAAGGAGGGGGCCCAGGGCATGATGTGAGGGAATGAGGAAAAGGGCTGAGGGGATGAGGAAAGGGTTTGAGGGGACGAGGACAGGGGTTGAAGGGATGAGGACAGGGGTTGAAGGGATGAGGACAGGCAGAGGAAACCTAGAAAATTCGGTGATTCTCTAAGGATTGAGGTGAAGGAGGGGGCCCAGGGCATGATGTGAGGGAATGAGGAAAAGGGCTGAGGGGATGAGGAAAGGGTTTGAGGGGATGAGGATAAGGGCTGAGGGGATGAGGAAAGGGACTGAGGGGACGAAGACAAGGGTTGAAGGGATGAAGACAGGCTGAGGAACTGAGGAAAAGTCCAAAACAAGGCACTGAGTGACCAGGGGAAGGACTGAGGTGAGGGACGGGGCCCAGGGCAGGAGGTGAAGACCACAGAGATGAGAAAAAGGGGCCGAGATGATGAGGAAAGGTCCAAACCGAGGGAGAAAGACCGAGGTTGGGGAGGTAGCCCCAGGGCATGAGGCGAGGGGATGAAAAAAAGGGTTGAGGGACTGAGGGGAAGGTCCAAAACGAGACACTGAGGGGCCGGGGGAAGGACTGAGGCGAAGGCCGACACCCAGACTGAGGAAAAGTCCAAAACAAGGCACTGAGTGACCAGGGGAAGGACTGAGGTGAGGGACGGGGCCCAGGGCAGGAGGTGAAGACCACAGAGATGAGAAAAAGGGGCCGAGATGATGAGGAAAGGTCCAAACCGAGGGAGAAAGACCGAGGTTGGGGAGGTAGCCCCAGGGCATGAGGCGAGGGGATGAAAAAAAGGGTTGAGGGACTGAGGGGAAGGTCCAAAACGAGACACTGAGGGGCCGAGGGAAGGACTGAGGCGAAGACCGGAGGCTCAGGAGGGTGCGGGATGAGGGAAATGGCGCCGAGGGGAGGGCAGGGCAGGCAGGGCCGGTGCCGGGGCGGCGGTGACCCGCGGGAAGAGGAAAGCGGCGGGCGCGGCCGAGCTCTCTTTCCGGTTCAGTTTTCACTTTCTGTTTTTTTACCCCCCCTCCTCCTTCTCTCCTTCTCTCCCTCCCAGCTACGACTCCCGGCCCTGCCCTGCCCTCTCCGCCCGCCTCCGTCCCTCCAGCGGCCCCCATTTTCACTTCCTGGGGCCGGCGGATGGCGGCGGCCCGCACTCGGCCCGTTCCGCCTCTCCTCCTCAGCCCGCCGGCCCGCCCGGCCCGGTAGCGCCGCGCCCTCCCCGGGGCCCCCCCACCGGGAGAGGAGCCGCGCCGAGGGCCGGGCCGGGCCGGGCGGCATGCGGGCGGTGTGAGGGCCGGTGCGGCGGGGGAAACGGCGGAGGAAAGGAGGCTCGGCCATGGGGGAACGGCGGAAAGAAGAGACCGGCGGAGCGGACACGGGTGAGCGGGGCCGGGGGGGAGAGCGGGCGGGGAACCGAGCCACGGGGGAGGGCGGCCGGTTCCATCCCACCCTCCGCCTACGGAGGAGAGGCCAAAACCGGCTTTGCCCCCAAAACCGGGACTACCCTGCCCGGTGGGGACTCTCCTCGCCGGGGGAGTGGGAGCAGCCCCCGGAATAGGGCTGGAGGCACCTTGAGGCTTTCGATACCTAGAAAGCGCCTCTTTTTTAAAAAAAAAAAATGATTCTTGTTTAATTTTGACTGGCTCGCTGGTGACACGTTGGCTTTTCCGAGCTCCTCTTTGCGCCAGTAGCCGGCCCTGTGCTGCTGGGAAAGCTGCGGTCCTTTTTTGGGTTTGGTTTGGTGGATGCACAAACACCTTCGGTCTGCCCTTGGGGAGCCCTGCTGGTCCATGGAGGTGCCCTTCAGGAGGAGGATATGGAAGTACAAGCAGATCAGGCTGCAGGTTGTTCCCGTCCTGGGACAGGCAAAGGGAGCTGGAGGCTGGCCCCCCCCCCCCCGCCTCCGTCCCTCCAGCGGCCCCCATTTTCACTTCCTGGGGCCGGCGGATGGCGGCGGCCCGCACTCGGCCCGTTCCGCCTCTCCTCCTCAGCCCGCCGGCCCGCCCGGCCCGGTAGCGCCGCGCCCTCCCCGGGGCCCCCCCACCGGGAGAGGAGCCGCGCCGAGGGCCGGGCCGGGCCGGGCGGCATGCGGGCGGTGTGAGGGCCGGTGCGGCGGGGGAAACGGCGGAGGAAAGGAGGCTCGGCCATGGGGGAACGGCGGAAAGAAGAGACCGGCGGAGCGGACACGGGTGAGCGGGGCCGGGGGGGAGAGCGGGCGGGGAACCGAGCCACGGGGGAGGGCGGCCGGTTCCATCCCACCCTCCGCCTACGGAGGAGAGGCCAAAACCGGCTTTGCCCCCAAAACCGGGACTACCCTGCCCGGTGGGGACTCTCCTCGCCGGGGGAGTGGGAGCAGCCCCCGGAATAGGGCTGGAGGCACCTTGAGGCTTTCGATACCTAGAAAGCGCCTCTTTTTTAAAAAAAAAAAATGATTCTTGTTTAATTTTGACTGGCTCGCTGGTGACACGTTGGCTTTTCCGAGCTCCTCTTTGCGCCAGTAGCCGGCCCTGTGCTGCTGGGAAAGCTGCGGTCCTTTTTTGGGTTTGGTTTGGTGGATGCACAAACACCTTCGGTCTGCCCTTGGGGAGCCCTGCTGGTCCATGGAGGTGCCCTTCAGGAGGAGGATATGGAAGTACAAGCAGATCAGGCTGCAGGTTGTTCCCGTCCTGGGACAGGCAAAGGGAGCTGGAGGCTGGAAGGCATCTTTTGCTCCCCCCTTGGCCCTGTGGGGCTGGAAATTGGCCTTAGAAAAGGGGAAAAAAAAATAAATGTGTTTCTTCTCTGGTTTCTTCTTCAACTTGAGGTTGTCCTCAAATTGTTCTGCAGAGGTTTGGACAGGAGCAGGGCTTGCTGAGCTGTAGGTCCGCTCTCCTGAAGTGGGGGGATAATATGGAATAGATGAAGCAAGCAGGAGCGTGGATGATGGAATCACAGAATGATATGGGGTTGGAAGGGACCTCTGGAGATCATCTAGTCCAACCCCCCCACCAAGGCGGGTCGACCTAGAGCAGGTAGCACACAAATAGTTGTAAACCATGTTCCTTACTCCATGGGAACAAAGTTTTGTGTTTTGTTTTGTTTTGTTTTTTTTTTAATGTGGAAGAAAAGCTGCCTTGCCCAGAATAATCAGTATCCCAGTGATTTGCTGCTCCTCATGGATGCAGGAGGCACTGGGTAAAGCTCTGCTTTGTGGGGGGATTCAAGTCAGAAGCTCAACCTCATGCTTTTACCCCAAGCATTTAGTCAAAGTGCATTTTTCTTAGTGCTGCTTGATAGATCTCGTTAAGGTACTTATAAAAGGCTGGTAGAGAAAAGGGAGGTAGTCACAGGGCTGTACTGGCACTATCTATCCTATGGTTGAGTCTGGAAGTTACAGGTGTGCACTTGAACGAACTTGTTAGATATAGTGTGTAGTCACGAAAATGTCTGATTTCACAGAAATTGCAGTTTTCCAGCTGAAAAGTCATTTTGTTGGAGAATTCCCTAGTGTAAGTAAGAAGTGTAAGTACTCACCTGGGACCAGAGACTGTATTACCCAGCTCTGAAACTGGTTTTACGTACTAGTTTGGTCTATTTTTAGTGTTCCTCTTAAACCCAGCATTCTTGGTGGTAGCAGAATGTTCCCCATTCCCAGATACTCACCTCTAATACCTTCTAACATCCACATCCTGCCCGACTTCAAGCTGTGTTAGTGTCACTCTTCGTGAAGCCGTGCAGCAATCCAGATCGCTGAACCTGGATTAAAAATAGCCTCTTTTACTTTATTTTCTGCTGCAGTTTCCTGATTTTCGTAATTACATAACCCCAGCTGTGCCAGAGGGGAAGAGAAGAAACATCGGGGCAAGGGCTTGCGTAGGTCACTGTAGCCACCCACTGAAGTATGGGATTACAGCTTTGGTGAAATGGGCTGGGTTTATTACATGAAATATATATGTTGGTCACTCTGGCACCTGCTAAAGTAACCAACTGATTATTCTTGGTTCGAATCGCTTTGAGACAAGAAAGGGAAATTTTTATTATTTTGGGTAAATGCTATTTTTGCACAGTTTGGCTTTTTTGGGGGGGAGTGGGTTGATGATGAAATAACTACCCGCTGGTTCTGATGGGGTGTTTGGAGTCAGTGTGCGTGGGGATTTGAGTACTTGGCTTTGGTTCTGTTTTTATTTGAAACTCTTAAGCGTGTCTTGGTAATTTCCGCAGTCAAAGGGTCCATAGGGAGCTCATGGTTCAAGCTCTGTTGCCCTGTTGAGCACAACAAGTAGACCAGGGGAAAGAAAGATAATGCTGAAAGGAGAGCATCTGTAGTAAGAGCAAAAGAAACTCAACGGAACAAGCGTAAGGAAGGATATATCCCTCTTTGGGAGGTTTTCAGGCTTGCTCAAGGGCAAAGGATTAAGTAACCAGCAGTCTGGAGGAACACGGGATTTCATGCGTTCTCCAGCCACAAAGTTGAGGCTTTTTTGTCTCCCAAATGGGGAAGCTCTGGCTTGGGGAGGTTGGTTGTAATATGTGAAGCGTTGCTGTTGCTCTCACGAGGCTGCTTGTGTGTCAGGAGACCCCAGGTGTCACTGCAGCGAGCGCAGTCGCCTTGGTGGCACGTGGGCTTTAGATCCAGGACATCCCCAACATTGATTTTCAAGGTCTTGGGAGGCAGCAAATGAACTCCAGCTCGCGTGGAGGCAGGCTGATGTTTCTTGGGAGGGCTGGATGTGTCTCTGCAGGTGCTGTGTGGTTGGCTGGGTTTCAGGTGTGAGTTTCAACGTGGCTTCTGTGGGCTACATGCAAGGGATCCATGAAGTGTAACCTAGGGAAGGCAAACCTCTCATTGGCAGGGTTTTTAATTTGCTGTGCACGAGTCTACAGCTCTCCCACAAGGTCAAAGCACGTCAAGTCTGACTCTCTTAGGCCATGGAGCTACTGCCCTGGTGTGGAGAATCACTTGGCTGGCTGGTTTTGCAAAGAAAGGGTTTTCTTTATTTGTCAAAAGTGCTCAAATGCCTGCGCTGGTGCTAGATTTGGGAAAAGTCAATGCAGGCACCTGCAGCTGAGTGGATCCACAACACGTGCATCGCTGCGTAAGATGATAGAAGAGGGGGGCTCTGGCAGGACGGGGCTTTGGGGAGCATCTGCTGAGATGAAAGGCAGCAACAACTGCCTGTGCAATGAATAAACCTGTAATAACCACATCCCTGATTACATGAGCAGCTGAAAGTAACAGGAAGGAGGTTATAAAGTCAATGAGATGTCACCTGGTAGTTTTCTCTGGTGTAGAACTCCTACTCTGAGTAGACTTTCACCAACAAGAGTGGGGCAGCTGTGGCTTTGCCCAGGCAAGGATGGAGATTCCTACCTCTCTGTGACCTGGCCTAAGGCTGCATCATTCTCCAGGGGAAAAATTTCATCCTCCTGTCCAGTCTGAACCTCCCAAGGTGCACCTTGAGGTGTTCCCCCTTATTTTTTCCATCTGCTGGTGTCAGAAGAAAGGCTCCGTCATCTCTGTGACTCTCCATCAGGGAGTTGTGGGCTGCAGTTGGATCTCCCCAGCTTTTCTCCCCGAGACTAAACAAGTCCAGCTCCCTTGCTCTCTACATAATTAGGGTCTTGTTGGGGCTGCCTTCTCTGGGTAGGAATTTGGGGCGTGGTTTGAAACAACCAGGTTTGCTGAATTGCCTTATGACGCAGTTGGTTTTTTTTTTTAACATAAACAACCAGGTTTGCTGAATTGCCTTATGACATGGTTGTCTTTTTTTTTAACATGGTGTAGGAACAGAACCTTCCCTACCTGTGAGAAAACTAATAATGGTTTCTTCCCAAGCAACCAGCTGCATTCAGATACCATTTTGAGATTAAATCTGTGTTGGCAGAGCTCAAGCAGAGCTGCCCGTGTAAGGTTGCCTGTCCTCCGTGCAGAGTGGTAGCTCTCCTGAGAGAATGCCAGGGCTTCCCTGCATTGCCTGAACTCCTTAAAGTGATCTAAATAAATACTGTGAGTCTCTGATATCGAGATGAAAAGCATTACAGAAGCTCCTGCAGCCTAGATATCTGCATTACCCAGAGGTAATTTAAAATACAATCCAGCATCTGGGTTTTTCAACTTAGCAGCGATCACCTTGTCTTACTATGGAAGAGTGTTTTAAATCCATCAAACCAAGAGATTGCAAAAGATACTGTCTCACCCCAAACAGGGATATAACAGCTCCAGAGAAGCTGTGGCTGCCCCATCCCTGGAGGGGTTCAAGGCCAGGTTGGAGGGGGCTTGGAGCAACCTGGTCTGGTGGGTGGTGTCCCTGCTCATGGCATGGAGTTGGGACTTGATGATCTTTAAGGTCCCTTCCAACCCAAACTATTCTGTGATTCTATGAATTTAGCTCAGTGTTTGGCTTAAACTGAAAAAGGAAAGTGACTTGTGTCCTTCAGCAGTAATGAGCCAAGACTCATTACACAAGTTGGGATGTGCAGGTGTAGAGGTCATGGTCACGACTTGTGTGGGTGACCCAACTGGCATGTGGGTAAAGATCATGACCGTGGGGTTCTCAGGATTCTGCAGCACAACGAGGTCTGGGTTTTGAGAATTTCTTTGTTACCAATTGCTCCAAAATTACTGTTAGTAAAAACGAATATATACATATAAAAATACATAAAAGTCTTGCTAGGAAAGCAAGTATATGTATTACAAGAGTAAAACAAATAAATGTATATGACAAGTTATTACAGAATTCCAGCTAGCGGAGCAAGTATGTTAATGAACCTTTACTCCTATGTGTAGCTATAAATATATTATGGGAGTTGCCACCAGCGTGACATTCACCACACTGCTCCCAGGACTGGGACCAGTCAGTGACAGAAAAGTCTCACTTCAAAGTGATCCATGTCTCCAAGTCTGGAGTCAGCCAGGTGTCCCTGGTGAAGATCTGGTCTCTCTGGAAGACCTCATATTCTTGGGATTCTGCAGCACAACAAGGTCTGGCTTTTGAGAATTTCTTTATTACCAATTGCTGCAAAACTGCTGTTAGTAAAAACGAATATATACATATAAAAATACATAAAAGTCTTGCTAGAAAAGCAAGTATATATATTACAAGAGTAAAACAAATAAATGTATGTGACAAGTTATTACAGAATTCCAGCTAGCGGAGCAAGTATGTTAATGAACCTTTACTCCTATGTGTAGCTATAAATATATTATGGGAGTTGCCACCAGCGTGACATTCACCACACTGCTCCCAGGACTGGGACCAGTCAGTGACAGAAAAGTCTCACTTCAAAGTGATCCATGTCTCCAAGTCTGGGGTCAGCCAGGTGTCCCTGGTGAAGATCTGGTCTCTCTGGGAGACCTCATACATGGAAGTTCTTGAAGAGATGCTCAATTGCGGCATGTGTCTCTGCTGGTGGGGCATGTCCATGCAGGCTGGCTTTAGCCAACGCTTTGCAGGGGACAGAACAGGGCACGTGGAGACATTTGCTGGCACCAATCGGGGAGGAAAGGTCAAAGGAGCTGGCTTTTGGTCCAGAAAGGGAGGAGGGGAGTAGGTTAGCAGCCTTCCAAGGAATGCAAGGCTCTTGGAGCATGACTTCTCCACAGCCACAGCATGAGGGACAGATCAGCTTTACTTGCAGCGTTGTGAACTGATACTAAAAGCTGCAAAGGTGGCCAGTTTTTCTCCCTTGCTATCCACATGGGATATCTCCACATGTGAATCCCCTCCCCAAGGATTTCAGGGCAGGGATAACACCCGCTGGTGGGTTCAGCTGGACCCTGCTGGTGTTGCGTTCCTCCAGCTCTCATCCAGCCTGACCTGGAATGTTTCCAAGGACGGGGCATCTTCCACCTCTCTGGACAACCTGGGTCAGTGTCTCGCCACCCTCAGCGTAAAACATTTCTTCCTAATATCTAGTTTGAATCTCCCCTCTTGTAGTTTAAAGCCATTATGCTTCGTCCTGTTGCTACAGGCCCTGCTAAAAAGTTTGTCCCCATCTCTTCTGTAGGCCCCCTTTAAAGACTGGAAGGGGCTCTAAGGTCTGCCTGGAGTCTTCTCCTCTCCAGGCTGAACCCCCCAACTCTCTCAGCCCCATCTTACAGTAGAGGGGCTCCAGCCCTCCCAGCATCTCCGTGGTCTCCCCTGGTCCCGCTCCAACAGGTCCATGTCTCTCCTGTGCTGAGGCCCCAGAGCTGGATGTGGTACAAGAAGTTTGCAGGTGAATAGCTGGTCAAGGATGTAGAACTGTGGATTTTACAACACAGAATTAAAAGGGGAGAAAGAGTGAGAGCAGCAAAATCAAATTGGAAGATTGTAAAAAGAAGAGAGAGAATGGACTTCAGCAGAGCCAAAGAAGTTGGGAGGATGATCTTAAGGAGTCTCAGCTGGTAGAACATGAACTTGTTGACAGTAGAAAGTGGCACGTGGTGGTTGTTAACAGCTTATACTAATGATGGGACCAAGCCAGGAAAATAGGAGGAAATCCTGGTTGAAGATGGAGAAGGGCTGTGGGACGGGACCACGCAGGAGCAGCTGTGCTGAGGACAGGTCAGAAGCCACGTGGCTGTGTTCAGTGTGCCTTGACCATGCAGACTTTTTCGAGATTTGACAGCATTCAGGTGTCTGCAGCAGGTGCTACTAAAATTTGAAGGTAAAAAATAATTAAAAAGCCCAAAAAGACCAGGAAGAAAAGCAAACCTGTTTCTCTGTTCAAGTCTTCACAAGCAAGTGGTTTGAAAGCCCTGGGTTTTCCTTTTGGGCTGATTTTGGAAGTCTCTGTGTGGTGAAGCCGTTCTAGAGGTCACATGAAAATGGATGAGCCAAAAGAGGATCCTGTTTTTGGGAATTATGGGTCTCTTGGTCTCAGCTGTCCCTCCTGATGGGCACCTGGCACCTAGAGGAGCCTGGAATTGGGAAGGGGAGGAAAGACGTGCAGCTCCCGGGAGGTGTATGGGCCATGTGTCTCTGCTTGTGGGGCATGCCCACGCAAGCTGGCTTTAGCCAACGCTTTGCAGGGGACAGAACAGGGCACGTGGAGACATTTGCTGGCACCAATCGGGGAGGAAAGGTCAAAGGAGCTGGCTTTTGGTCCAGAAAGGGAGGAGGGAGTAGGTTAGCAGCCTTCCAAGGAATGCAAGGCTCTTGGAGCATGACTTCTCCACAACCACAGCATGAGGGACAGATCAGCCTTACTTGCAGCGTTGTCAACTGATACTAAAAGCTGCAAAGGTGACCGGTTTTTCTCCCTTGCTATCCACATAGGATATCTCCACATGTGAATCCCCTCCCCAAGGATTTCAGGGCAGGGATAACACCCACTGGTGGGTTCAGCTGGACCCTGATGGTGTTGGGTTCCTCCAGCTCTCATCCAGCCCACGAGGGTGGCAGAGCCCTGGAAGATGCTGCCCAGAGAGGGTGTGGAGTCTCCTTCTCTGGAGATATTCCAAACCCATCTGGACGTGTTCCTGTCCAGCCTGCTCTGGGTGACCCTGCTCCAGCAGGGGGTTGGACTGGATGATCTCCAGAGGTCCCTTCCAACCCCTACCAGATGTGTCTCTGCTGTCCCACCAACCCCATGAGGGAAATCAGTCCCGTTCTCTGGGGATGCTGCGTGGTGGTAGTGGCACACCATGTCCGAGCTGCTCGGAGGGCGAACGGCCACTTTCACTTTTACTTCTGGTTTAGGCACTTTCACTTTCGCCTCCTCACAGCCTTGCACTGAGGCTGGCAAGGGCCTTCTGCTCCCGCAAACGAAACCTGAATGTGTCAGAGTTTTTCCGATGTGTTTGCGTGAGTGCAGACTCTTCCTTAGGATGGGAAGAGATCTGAAGGAGCTTCTTAAATCCGAAAGGGGAGATGTGGGTCACAGCAAGCTGCTGGACTGGGTGCCGTGCTCTGTGATTGTTTCATCTCATGTATTTATGTATTATTACGGCAACTTTTTTTTTTTCCCCTCCCCCTTTTGCACTTTCATTTTTACGCTGCAGCTGAACTTGCAGGGAGGAACAAATGTTTCAGTTATCATCTGCAAAATTGCTGTTTGTGTTGCATTTTCAAGAGCTTCACAGGTTTTTTTTATCTGTGGGTTTTTTTTGGGTTTTTTTGTTTTTTTTTAAAAAGCCTTTAGCTTTTATCCCTGAAAGATACTGGATATCCAGTGTTTGTGCTCATTTAACACCCCACACCCTCAATAGTGTTCTGCAAGGCTCTTGGAGCATGACTTCTCCACAACCACAGCATGAGGGACAGATCAGCCTTACTTGCAGCGTTGTCAACTGATACTAAAAGCTGCAAAGGTGACCGGTTTTTCTCCCTTGCTATCCACATAGGATATCTCCACATGTGAATCCCCTCCCCAAGGATTTCAGGGCAGGGATAACACCCACTGGTGGGTTCAGCTGGACCCTGATGGTGTTGGGTTCCTCCAGCTCTCATCCAGCCCATGAGGGTGGCAGAGCCCTGGAAGAGGCTGCCCAGAGAGGGTGTGGAGTCTCCTTCTCTGGAGATATTCCAAACCCATCTGGACGTGTTCCTGTCCAGCCTGCTCTGGGTGACCCTGCTCCAGCAGGGGGTTGGACTGGATGATCTCCAGAGGTCCCTTCCAACCCCTACCAGATGTGTCTCTGCTGTCCCACCAACCCCATGAGGGAAATCAGTCCCGTTCTCTGGGGATGCTGCGTGGTGGTAGTGGCACACCATGTCCGAGCTGCTCGGAGGGCGAACGGCCACTTTCACTTTTACTTCTGGTTTAGGCACTTTCACTTTCGCCTCCTCACAGCCTTGCACTGAGGCTGGCAAGGGCCTTCTGCTCCCGCAAACGAAACCTGAATGTGTCAGAGTTTTTCCGATGTGTTTGCGTGAGTGCAGACTCTTCCTTAGGATGGGAGCAGATCTGAAGGAGCTTCTTAAATCCGAAAGGGGAGATGTGGGTCACAGCAAGCTGCTGGACTGGGTGCCGTGCTCTGTGATTGTTTCATCTCATGTATTTATGTATTATTACGGCAACTTTTTTTTTTTCCCCTCCCCCTTTTGCACTTTCATTTTTACGCTGCAGCTGAACTTGCAGGGAGGAACAAATGTTTCAGTTATCATCTGCAAAATTGCTGTTTGTGTTGCATTTTCAAGAGCTTCACAGGTTTTTTTTATCTGTGGGTTTTTTTTGGGTTTTTTTGTTTTTTTTTAAAAAGCCTTTAGCTTTTATCCCTGAAAGATACTGGATATCCAGTGTTTGTGCTGATTTAACACCCCACACCCTCAATAGTGTTCTGCCACCCCTGTGGGTTTTTTTTTAACCCCGAAATCTCTCTTTGCCAGCTCGATGTCTCACATGCTCAGCGTGGAAACACACCACTGGCTCCCAGATCACACATTTAGACGCAGCCTTTCTCATGCTCCAAGACCCCAAATTTCTCCAAGATGTAGAGTTGCGAGGTGCTATCGGTAGGAAGAGCAGAATATTGCACCCTGAAAAGTTGAGGTGGTTCGGAGCAGTAGCTGTGAAATTAAATAGCTGTGAAATTAAGTAGCTGTGAAAATCAAAGCAGTCCTGTGCTTTTGGGGCATGAAGAGCAGTCGAGGGAGCTGGCCTTGTTTAGGAGAAGATGGAGGACAGGGCTGTCTGTCTTCTGAGGATGACTCTGGACACAAATGTCGTGGTGCTCCAGCAAGAAAGCAAAAAAAAAAGGGTGTTATGTTTGGTCCAAGCCTTTGAGCAGAGCTGTGAGCTGGGATGTAATCCCCTGATCTGGTTTCCATGGGGAATCTGAACTCCCTGGCTGCTTCTTTTTGATCCGCAGGATGCAAGAGACACAAAGGAAAATGAAAGACAAGTGAGGGGAAAGAAGTGAACAAACTTAACACCCCTCCCTACCCTCACTAGGTTCAAAGAGAGAAAATGATAATATCGAGAGAGGGCTGGAAAATCCCTTTATTTTTAATTTTTCTGTGCGTGAGAGACAAGTTGTGTTCACCTGCTTTTTTGCTGCTTCTGGTGATCACAGAGGCATCGCCTGAATGTGGAAGGTTTAGAAAATGAATACAAGAAGGCACAAAAGACCCCAGAGCAAGATTTAAGGGACACAAAAGACTTTCCTTTCTGTGCTCCCAATTTCCTGTCCTGGGTTGAGCCACACAGGACTAACTTTTCTTCTAATGCTGGGGAAGTCTAATGCTTAGACTCAACACTAGGAAGGAATTTTTCACAGAAAGAGTGGTCAGGCATTGGAATAGGCTGCCCAGGGAGGTGGTTGAGTCACCATCCCTGGATGTGTTTAAGGGACATTTAGATGGGGTACTGAGGGATATGGTGTAGGGGAGGACTTTGTAGAGTAGGGTAGATGGTTGGACTCGATGATCCCAAGGGTCTCTTCCAACCTGAGTGATTCTATGATTCTAAAACTTCACTTTTAGAAGACTCTAGTGTCTGAATTCATGAAAATATTTCCTTTAAAGCCAGCCAGGCTCTGGGGGATTCAAGGTTTTAGTGTTTTTGAACCTTGCCAGGTGCAGGGGTGGGGAGGAGCAAGAATGTCACATTCAGTATAAATTAGAAAAGGTTGTGGTGTAGTTTCTCTCCTTGATGGTGATGGTCCAGAGAACTCCTTGCCCCCGTGCTGGACCCCTGAGTCCTTCCTTTCCTCCTGAAGCTGTCCCCCATTTGCTGTCCACTGCTGGGAGTGCACAGCTTCCTACTGATAGAATTGGCTGACTATAATTCTTGTGTGTCTTATATCAGTATTGGCATTAATACTGGTTCTTTAGTATTATTGTTAATTATTTAGTCTTATTCTATTAAATCTATTTATATTTCAACCCTCATGTTTCTTTGTGTTCCCCGATTTCCCTTTCCGAGTGGGGAGGGGTCATCGGGTGATTCAGTGATTGTCTAAATGACAATAAATTGTTACGGGTTTTCTCAAACCAGTCCTCTTCAATATATTCATCAATGACCGGGATGAAGGGATGGAATGTACCCTCAGCAGGTTTCGCTGATGGTACAAAACTAGGAGGGGTGGCTGACACACCAGAAGGCTGTGCCACCATCCAGCAAGACCTGGACAGGCTGGAGAGTTGAGCAGAGAGGAACCTGATGAAATTCAGCAAGGGCAAGTGTAGGGTGCTGCTCCTGGGGAGGAATAACCCCCAGCACCAGGACAGGTTGGGGGGGACCTGTTAGAGAGCAGCTCTGAGGAGAAAGACCTGGGAGTCCTGGCAGACAGCAGGATGACCATGAGCCAGCAATGTGCCCTTGTGGCCAAGAAGGCCAATGGAATATTGAGGTGCATCAAGAAGAGTGTGGCCAGCAGGTGGAGGGAGGTCATCCTGCCCCTCTGCTCTGCCCTGGGGAGGCCCCAGCTGGAGCACTGGGACCAGTTCTGGGCTCCCCAGTTCAAGAAGGACAGGGAACTGCGCATCTCTCTGATGAGGAGAGGCTGAGGGACTTGGGTCTTTTTAGTCTAGAGAAGAGAAGGCTGAGGGGGGATCTGATCAATGTCTATCAATACTTCAAGGGAGGGTGTCAGGATGGGACTGGTTTTTTTTCAGTGGTGCCCAGGGACAGGACAAGAGGAAATGGGCACAAACTTGAACATAAGAAGTTCATTTCTAACGGGCACAAACTTGAACAGGGGAAGTTCATCTCAACATGAGGAGGAAGTTCATTCCTGTGAGGGTGGCAGAGCCCTGGCAGAGGCTGCTCAGAGAGGAAGTGGAATCTTCTTCTCTGGAGACATTCCAAACCCACCTGGACATGTTCCTGTGGGACCTGCTCTGGGTGACCCTGCTCTGGCAGGGGGTTGGACTAGATGATCTCCAGAGGTCCCTTCCAACCCCATGTCATTCTGTGATTCTGTGAAACTGTAACACCACCATACATGATTTTCTTAGAACCATATTTAGATTCTCCCACTCATAAGTTGAACTTAGATATTTGTCCTCAAAAATTTCAGTGAGGATTTTCGTAAGACATGATTTTCTTAGAACCATATTTAGATTCCCCCACTCATAAGTTGAACTTACATATTTATGCTCAAAAATTTCAGTGAGGTTTTTTGTTAAAGAGCAACCAGTGTGCAAAACCCGCTCTTTGCGTGGAGTTCAGTGGTTCTACATTTCTTTGCTTATAGGTGACCACTTTATTTTCCAAAGTTTATGGGTCAGGAGAAATAAACCTTTTCAATATGTCTGTGTTGCAAACTCAGCTTGGGATTTGAAATCTCATAGCTCATGAATCACCACCAGTAATAAACGTAAAGATTTTTAAATGTGCAGTAGAGACTGAGCCCAGTGTTTCCTGTGTTTCTAAGTGGCTGTTTTATTTAACATTTGAATTTTAATGGCTGCAAGAGCACAAGTACTGAAGGGTTTTCCTTTGTGTCTGTGTCAGTATTTAATCTGTCAACTGCTTTGGGACCTCTTCTTGGTGGGATGCTGTTGGGAAGTGTTTTACTGAGATGTTTTCCTTTGGAGATGTGGAGAGAATTTGGGCTTGAATGAGCTCTGCCCATTAAGGCTTTGAAGGAAGTTTGCTCTTGTGGTTTTGAAAGCCACATTCATCCAAGACCTGAAGGCCTTTATAGTAAAGGAGATAACCCTGAGAACCTGAGCATCCACTGAGATTATTTTTTTTGTCCAAACTGAGATTTTTTGTCCAAACTGAGATTTTTTTTTTTTTTTGTCCAAACATCAACTCTCACACCCTAAAAGAGCGAGCAATTAATCTAAGTAACTTTTTAGCACAAGAGAAAACTCTGACCCTCTCAGAAAGGATAAAGTTAATTTACCACCAGGCTTTGCTTCTAGCAGTCTCTAACTACTTCTTTTAAGGGAAAAACTTTAAGGGTTTAGGAGGAAGCTTGAAATTCCTCCTGCCGAAGGGTGATTTAACTTGCAGACAAAGACTTGGGGGTTGCGTGGCTGGAGGGGCTCCCAGTGGGAGCCACCAAGCTCCATGGAGGTCTGGGCTTGATAAATGAGGCCCGGGGTGTGGTGAGTCACGTTCAGCTGCCACTGGGGATGCCAGGAGTTAATTTTTCCACCTGCTTTTTGTCTTTCTTCCTCCAGGTTTTCATCCAGAGCCAGAAGAGTCGAGTTCCCTTTTGCAGACAGCGGTTTCGGTGCTGCACAGCTCCTACTTGGACTCTACATCTCAGGATGGTTTTCAGTACAGCCAAGCAATTCTGGTGGAAAACGATGTTTTTCTAAGTGAGGTGAGACCTGTGAGGGAGCAGGGTGTTGCTGTGCAGCTGGGGAAGGGGTGGCAATTTCTTTTGGAGCTGCAGAGGGCTGTGAATGCTGGTTTATGGGCAAGTCTGTCTTTCTTCTGCCACACGTGACTGATCTTCCTGCCTCTTAGAGCCCCATTTGCAGTTCCTGACTGAAGGGAGCCTTTTCTTTGCTTTCTTGCCCTTCTTCCTTCCCGATCTGATCAGATATAAAAGGTCCTTTCAGCCTATGTTGCCAGATGTTCCACAGCAGTTCCTGGAGCAGGCCTTTTGGGGCAGGCTGAAGCCCTGGTTTGATAACTAGCAGGAGAGCTTTAATGTTATTATTCCAGGTTGTATTTCTTTTGTCTGCCCTCACAGCTGTGCAGCCCCCAGTTTTAACCCCGTTTCCCTTTCTCCAGCTGACTGGGGTATGTACAATCCCACTTTTAAAACGCCTTCATCCCTACAGTCCCACTGTCACTGGCTTGGAAGACAGGCTGTCTCCTCTGGGGACTGGAGATGACCAGTCTGCTTGTTGTCATGAATTAAATAGGGCTTAGACTTTTTGGCTGCCGAAATCTGGGATAGTCACTGTGGAGTTGGATAAAAAAAATTCTGGGAAAGCAGATATTAAGTCATTTGTTGATTTGCCTGAGGGTTCTAAAGCCAAAATAAGCAAAAGCAGCGATGAGGTTGTTGCTTTTTTGTCTTCTAAACCTGTTAAAAAAATCCCATCCTTCTACAGCTACTTTTATTAAAGCCCCAAAGCATCATTGCCTTAGACCCAGCTCCGTTTGTTCCCATGGTGTTCTCCCTGTCTGGACTGAGAACATACTCTGTTTTAATTATCAGACAAAAGAAATTGGAGTAATGTGTGATTTGGCTGTAGCCAAGCCCTCTGAGCTGTAGTTGCATGATAACGCCCGCCCTCTAGTCAAATAGTCTGGGCTTCCTGGTCAGTGGAGAGAGGAAAAGAGAGGTGCCTCCAAGTGTTTTCCCTTTGTAGGCATCTTCTCCATGTCTTCTGATGGTCATAGCTGGCTTCACTAGCCCATGTGCTGCTCGGTGAAACAAGCTCCCCAGTAGCTGAAGGTGTGTGGGAAGAGGGGCAAGATGGAATAAGGCTGGACTTCCCTGGGATGAGCACAGAGTGATGCTGTGGGGCTGGACGTGCCTGCTGTCCCTTGGAGGACACTGAAGATGTTCTCCTGGGGACAAATGGACAGCCAAACACATGGGTTGGGGACCTTGTGGTGGGAGATGGGGTGTACACATGCCTGGGGGAGGGAATGATGTGTGGGCACATGAGCTGGTCCAGCATCACCTGGCTACTGACAGCTGCCTCAAGCTGACCACAACTGGAGGTACTTGTGTTCATGGTGTGAGGACAACATGTCCCCTGTCACTTTGCTTTGGCATGAACATACTAGAACAAAGTGGTGTTGTTTGTCTTCTGCAGCTCAAAGCTTTTGCCCAAGCAAAGGAAGCTGCCGGGTACAGCCAGGAGGAGCTGGAGGAGACCTTTGCATTTCTCCTGTTTGATAATGAAGAAGAGGTAACCTGAAATGTTTATTCAGCTTAAGAAGTTTGATGCCAAGTGTCTGCACGTTTGCTCTGTCCCAACAAAGCCCAGCAGATCTGTTGACTGAAGTGTCCTGGCTCTTTGTACCCTGTTACCAGTGCAATTACCACTGTATAAATAGTCCAGAGCAAGTTCCAAAAGCATCTCCTGGGAGGTTTTAGTGATGGATCTTATTTTACATCTCTCCAGTCAGTTACTGTTTGAGATTTGGCTGCCTCCTTTGCCCTCTGCAGGGAGATAGAAGGAGTCTCTCTTTGTCCTGGTGGATTTATGGTCAAGTTCAGGCAGGTGAAACCTTTCAGGTATGCTTAGAAAAGCACCTTTGTGAGTGAAGACAGGAGTTTGTCAAGTGGTTTTGAGCAAAGTTGAGGTGGAGAGAGCCTGACACAGCTATTGGGAAAGTTATTCCTGCCCATTTTTCACAAGGATGCTTTTGATGTTGTGAGAAGAGTTTGTCTACGTGAGGATGCTCAGGGAATCTAATGGGAATTCACTTCTAACTTGATGTTAATGATGCCATGCCAAATGAGATGGTTTTGTTCAGGATGAGAGTGGCCTGAGTGCAATTTAGTTCTGTTCAGTTTGGACTGAACCACAGCAAAATAAACCGCTTTTGGTCTCATTTTAGGTGCAGGAATTGTCCTAAAGCGGGACAATTTTGGCTGTTTGAAATTTAGTACAGTCTGTGCCAAGTGACTGAGCTCCTTGTAGAGACCCTGGGAAAGAGAGAGCTCTTCAGAGGACAGTTGGCCCTCGTTTAATGCAGACATCTAAAATCCTTGGGCTAAATCACTCTCTGGAGGTTGTTCCTCTCTCACTGTTGTTCAGAGAAGTCATCTAGCTGGCCAGTCTAAACACTTGCCTTTTAGGAGGCAGAAGTTAGGTGTGGTGAGTCCCCCCTGTTTCTTATAAAGGGACTGACCACAGTTTGACTGGTTTGCTTTTATTTCTCACCCATAATGAGTTCAAACTGCTCCTGTTGTCACCGTTTGGTCAATATATATTTGGACTTTGCGCACCTTGATGAATCTGCTTTGGATGTGGATTAAATCAAAGCTGGTGAGATGCTCCCAGGGTAGTAATTGTACCTATGGAGGTGTAAGCACTCTGTAGCAAAGCCAGCGCCGTTACATTTATTGTTCCTCAAATTGCCCAGGCAGATAAAGAAAGTGCAAAGTCCAGCTTTGTGCTTGCAGTGGTTTCTGGAGATGCTGGATTTTTTCCAGAGTTTTCTAAGCTGTTGCTTCCACGGAGGTGTTTGTAGCAACACTTGATAAATACGAGTATTTAGTGTCAGAAGCAACACATTTTCTTCCTGTTGGTCCCTCCTGTGGGCATTGTGTTTGGTTTTCTTTACATTGTGGGTGTTTTGGGACTCTTAACAATCTGTAATTGACTTGCAGCAGGTTTGCCTGTTGCAAGCATTTTGCCGACTGTGGTGCTACACATTTCAGTGGCCGTGTCCCTTATCTTGGAAAATAGATGGTAAAAGAGGTTGTCTCTTCTTTTGAAGGCAAAAGAGGTGTGTGAGAGAGGCCTCCGTGTAAACAGCAGTTCTATTTCCACGCTCGGTGACCCAGCGAAAGGTAAGATTTCCATTCAGGGGACTGTTTACTCTTCTGGGGTTATTGAGCCCTTTAAAAACAAAAGTGAAAAGCCCGGACAGACTCCTGGTACTATCTTGTTATTTACTGCAAAAATCCACAGAAATGCCCGTGTTTCTCAAATAAGAAGCTTCATTGGTTTGGATCAGGCAAGCAGCAGTGTTTTCCTTCTGCCCCCTCATCCAGATTGAGGATGGGATCTTCCCCAGGGAATGTTACTGCCTCTTCACCTTGTTAATAACAACTGTCGTCACCAAAGTGGCTTTTTGGCAGCTTGCCCCACCCGTTTGCTCTTCAGAGTTTGTTTGCTGAGCTTTTGCCACCGGTCTTGTTAATAACCAGAGCAGATCATGACGTGTCAAAGCCCTTTTCAGTCTGTGCTTGTTCCTCACCCAAAGGTCTGGGGCCTCAAGACTCTGCAGTGCAGGACGCGTTCCTCAAAGAAATCCTTCTGCCAGAAGCAGAATGTGTCCCAACGCGAGAGAGGAAAAGAGAGGTGCCTCCAAGTGTTTTCCCTTTGTAGGCATCTTCTCCATGTCTTCTGATGGTCATAGCTGGCTACTAAATATGATGCTTCACTAGCCCATGTGCTGCTCAGTGAAACAGGCTCCCCAGTAGCTGATGGTGTGTCGGAAGAGGAGCAAGATGGAATAAGGCAGGACTTCCCTGCTGTCCCTTGGAGGACATTGAAGATGTTCTGCTGGGGACAAAGGCAGAGACAGTCTCCATGTCTTCTGATGGTCATAGCTGGCTTCACTAGCCCATGTGCTGCTCGGTGAAACAAGCTCCCCAGTAGCTGAAGGTGTGTGGGAAGAGGGGCAAGATGGAATAAGGCTGGACTTCCCTGGGATGAGCACAGAGTGATGCTGTGGGGCTGGACGTGCCTGCTGTCCCTTGGAGGACACTGAAGATGTTCTCCTGGGGACAAATGGACAGCCAAACACATGGGTTGGGGACCTTGTGGTGGGAGATGGGGTGTACACATGCCTGGGGGAGGGAATGATGTGTGGGCACATGAGCTGGTCCAGCATCACCTGGCTACTGACAGCTGCCTCATGCTGACCACGACTGGAGGTACTTGTGTTCATGGTGTGAGGACAACATGTCCCCTGTCACTTTGCTTTGGCATGAACATGCTAGAACAAAGTGGTGTTGTTTGTCTTCTGCAGCTCAAAGCTTTTGCCCAAGCAAAGGAAGCTGCCGGGTACAGCCAGGAGGAGCTGGAGGAGACCTTTGCATTTCTCCTGTTTGATAATGAAGAAGAGGTAACCTGAAATGTTTATTCAGCTTAAGAAGTTTGATGCCAAGTGTCTGCACGTTTGCTCTGTCCCAACAAAGCCCAGCAGATCTGTTGACTGAAGTGTCCTGGCTCTTTGTACCCTGTTACCAGTGCAATTACCACTGTATAAATAGTCCAGAGCAAGTTCCAAAAGCATCTCCTGGGAGGTTTTAGTGATGGATCTTATTTTACATCTCTCCAGTCAATTACTGTTTGAGATTTGGCTGCCTCCTTTGCCCTCTGCAGGGAGATAGAAGGAGTCTCTCTTTGTCCTGGTGGATTTATGGTCAAGTTCAGGCAGGTGAAACCTTTCAGGTATGCTTAGAAAAGCACCTTTGTGAGTGAAGACAGGAGTTTGTCAAGTGGTTTTGAGCAAAGTTGAGGTGGAGAGAGCCTGACACAGCTATTGGGAAAGTTATTCCTGCCCATTTTTCACAAGGATGCTTTTGATGTTGTGAGAAGAGTTTGTCTACGTGAGGATGCTCAGGGAATCTAATGGGAATTCACTTCTAACTTGATGTTAATGATGCCATGCCAAATGAGATGGTTTTGTTCAGGATGAGAGTGGCCTGAGTGCAATTTAGTTCTGTTCAGTTTGGACTGAACCACAGCAAAATAAACCGCTTTTGGTCTCATTTTAGGTGCAGGAATTGTCCTAAAGCGGGACAATTTTGGCTGTTTGAAATTTAGTACAGTCTGTGCCAAGTGACTGAGCTCCTTGTAGAGACCCTGGGAAAGAGAGAGCTCTTCAGAGGACAGTTGGCCCTCGTTTAATGCAGACATCTAAAATCCTTGGGCTAAATCACTCTCTGGAGGTTGTTCCTCTCTCACTGTTGTTCAGAGAAGTCATCTAGCTGGCCAGTCTAAACACTTGCCTTTTAGGAGGCAGAAGTTAGGTGTGGTGAGTCCCCCCTGTTTCTTATAAAGGGACTGACCACAGTTTGACTGGTTTGCTTTTATTTCTCACCCATAATGAGTTCAAACTGCTCCTGTTGTCACCGTTTGGTCAATATATATTTGGACTTTGCGCACCTTGATGAATCTGCTTTGGATGTGGATTAAATCAAAGCTGGTGAGATGCTCCCAGGGTAGTAATTGTACCTATGGAGGTGTAAGCACTCTGTAGCAAAGCCAGCGCCGTTACATTTATTGTTCCTCAAATTGCCCAGGCAGATAAAGAAAGTGCAAAGTCCAGCTTTGTGCTTGCAGTGGTTTCTGGAGATGCTGGATTTTTTCCAGAGTTTTCTAAGCTGTTGCTTCCACGGAGGTGTTTGTAGCAACACTTGATAAATACAAGTATTTAGTGTCAGAAGCAACATATTCTCTTCCTGTTGGTCCCTCCTGTGGGCATTGTGTTTGGTTTTCTTTACATTGTGGGTGTTTTGGGACTCTTAACAATCTGTGATTGACTTGCAGCAGGTTTGCCTGTTGCAAGCATTTTGCCGACTGTGGTGCTACACATTTCAGTGGCCGTGTCCCTTATCTTGGAAAATAGATGGTAAAAGAGGTTGTCTCTTCTTTTGAAGGCAAAAGAGGTGTGTGAGAGAGGCCTCCGTGTAAACAGCAGTTCTATTTCCACGCTCGGTGACCCAGCGAAAGGTAAGATTTCCATTCAGGGGACTGTTTACTCTTCTGGGGTTATTGAGCCCTTTAAAAACAAAAGTGAAAAGCCCGGACAGACTCCTGGTACTATCTTGTTATTTACTGCAAAAATCCACAGAAATGCCCGTGTTTCTCAAATAAGAAGCTTCATTGGTTTGGATCAGGCAAGCAGCAGTGTTTTCCTTCTGCCCCCTCATCCAGATTGAGGATGGGATCTTCCCCAGGGAATGTTACTGCCTCTTCACCTTGTTAATAACAACTCTTGTCACCAAAGTGGCTTTTTGGCAGCTTGCCCCACCCGTTTGCTCTTCAGAGTTTGTTTGCTGAGCTTTTGCCACCGGTCTTGTTAATAACCAGAGCAGATCATGACGTGTCAAAGCCCTTTTCAGTCTGTGCTTGTTCCTCACCCAAAGGTCTGGGGCCTCAAGACTCTGCGGTGCAGGACGCGTTCCTCAAAGAAATCCTTCTGCCAGAAGCAGAATGTGTCCCAACGCTCGTCCCATGAGGCTTTGCAGGCCAAGACACTTAATTATTGAACAGTTAATGGCAGTGAATGCAAAACCAAGCAAGAACTGGTTGTTTATCTGGGTGTATGTCTTGGTCCTGATGGACTGAGATAAGTATTATGGTGGGTCTCTTCATAGCCCTTCCCCTGCCCAGTTCCTGTGTCACCCCCCATGTATTTCTCTACCCATCTAGTCTACAAATACAAAGCAGGAGTGAAGACCCAACTCCCCCCTCCTACAAGAAATCAACATGTGATTTGGGCATGGAGAAGGGATGGGAATAACTATATCTGAGTGGACCTTGTCACAGGGTAGAAGGTTTCTGTTGGGTTTCTGGGACAGTGAAGAGTCATAAAGGCAAAAGAAGTGGCCTGGAGGGACTGTGCCATGCCATGGGCCTGCTTTCGTGTCCCTGCAGTGTGTGTTCCCCACATACAAACATCCACGTTGCCTTTGCATGACTCCAGTTTGAGCAAAGTACCTGCCCCACTTGCAAATCTGACCTGGAAGCCCTTCATCAGATCTTCCTGTAAGAGACATGCCCTTGCTTGATATGTTTTCATGTCAGGTGGGCAAAACTGACGTTAGCTGGGCTTCTTCTCCCAGGAGAAACCCAAGTTAACTCCTTTCCTGGAGCTGATCCTGAAATATATAATGCTGTTCCATACCAGCAGTCAAGCAATGAAAAGAGTCAGAGTTTCACCCTTTTTTTGGCAGCAAGTGCTGCTGTTGTTTGCAGCACCAGCTCTGCAGAGACTCCTGTGGAGTGGAGGAGCATCCTCTTTACAGCTGTATTTTTTGCAACGAGCTTTACTCGACAGATGATTCACATTATTGTGTGTTGCTTTGTTTTTCCAGGAGTTTATATTTCCAAGTATGCAGACTGTCTTCATCCCAGACCCTGGTATCATGGAAAATCAGGCTATATTGTCATTTGTAAGCTAATTAAGGTAAAATGCAAGTCTTTCTTTTTATGTGGGATGGTTTTCAGAAGCCACTGTACAGCGCAGGCAGTTTTTAAGACTACATTGATGCCCTTAACTATGGTGGGATCTGAAATCAGCTCTGTTTAAGAGCTCATCGGGATTTTTGACTGTGGGATGCATCAGACTGGAAAAGCAAGAGGTCCAGCTGGGCTTGACTGGTGGCCTGCAGGGCAGCAGAGGACCTTCCAGATTCCACCACTAAGATCAGAAATTCCCTTAGGGTCACCATTTTCCCCAGACTCTTGTGTGTTTTGGGGGTCTGAGGGGGGATCCCTAAGTTGGCTGGGATCACAGCCCCATTCCCTTCCTCCATGGGGCTGGCGTGTGGCCCCTTTCTCCCCTCCCCACTGGCTCCTGCTCTTTGTAGCTGGCACTGGAAACACACTGCTCCTCTTTGTTCTCCTGAGCAGAGCAGATTTGTCTGCCATGCCCAACTTGGCCGAGTCAGGCCCTCATGTTTGGAAAGACCCCCCCCCACACACAACCCCCTCTCAGTGATGGGGAGTGTGGGGCTGCCCCAACAACGCTGTCTTTGGGGGGAAAAAAGGAGGATTCTGAGGTCTTATTTTAAAATAACTTTCTGTGAACGGTTATGGGGATTTTTTTTTTTCTTTTTTTGGTCCATTTTCTGCCACAAGGGGAAGGTCAAGGTGGTATCTGAGAACTACACGACCAGCTACATCTGCCCGTCTCCCGGCTATGACTGCCACGTCGCCCTGGGCAGAAACCACACACCATCAAAGACCAGCCACTGCCAGGCCTTCCAGCAGAGCCAGGTTTGCAACAGGCAGCTTGCTCGTTGAGATGGTTTTGTTCAGGATGAGAGTGGCCTGAGTGCAATTTAGTTCTGTTCAGTTTGGACTGAACCACAGCAAAATAAACCGCTTTTGGTCTCATTTTAGGTGCAGGAATTGTCCTAAAGCGGGACAATTTTGGCTGTTTGAAATTTAGTACAGTCTGTGCCAAGTGACTGAGCTCCTTGTACAGACTCTGGGAAGGAGAGAGCTCTTCAGAGGACAGTTGGCCCTCGTTTAATGCAGACATCTAAAATCCTTGGGCTAAATCACTCTCTGGAGGTTGTTCCTCTCTCACTGTTGTTCAGAGAAGTCATCTAGCTGGCCAGTCTAAACACTTGCCTTTTAGGAGGCAGAAGTTAGGTGTGGTGAGTCCCCCCTGTTTCTTATAAAGGGACTGACCACAGTTTGACTGGTTTGCTTTTATTTCTCACCCATAATGAGTTCAAACTGCTCCTGTTGTCACCGTTTGGTCAATATATATTTGGACTTTGCGCACCTTGATGAATCTGCTTTGGATGTGGATTAAATCAAAGCTGGTGAGATGCTCCCAGGGTAGTAATTGTACCTATGGAGGTGTAAGCACTCTGTAGCAAAGCCAGCGCCGTTACATTTATTGTTCCTCAAATTGCCCAGGCAGATAAAGAAAGTGCAAAGTCCAGCTTTGTGCTTGCAGTGGTTTCTGGAGATGCTGGATTTTTTCCAGATTTTTCTAAGCTGTTGCTTCCACAGAGGTGTTTGTAGCAACACTTGATAAATACGAGTATTTAGTGTCAGAAGCAACACATTTTCTTCCTGTTGGTCCCTCCTGTGGGCATTGTGTTTGGTTTTCTTTACATTGTGGGTGTTTTGGGACTCTTAACAATCTGTAATTGACTTGCAGCAGGTTTGCCTGTTGCAAGCGTTTTGCCGACTGTGGTGCTACACATTTCAGTGGCCGTGTCCCTTATCTTGGAAAAGAGATGGTAAAAGAGGTTGTCTCTTCTTTTGAAGGCAAAAGAGGTGTGTGAGAGAGGCCTCCGTGTAAACAGCAGTTCTATTTCCACGCTCGGTGACCCAGCGAAAGGTAAGATTTCCATTCAGGGGACTGTTTACTCTTCTGGGGTTATTGAGCCCTTTAAAAACAAAAGTGAAAAGCCCGGACAGACTCCTGGTACTATCTTGTTATTTACTGCAAAAATCCACAGAAATGCCCGTGTTTCTCAAATAAGAAGCTTCATTGGTTTGGATCAGGCAAGCAGCAGTGTTTTCCTTCTGCCCCCTCATCCAGATTGAGGATGGGATCTTCCCCAGGGAATGTTACTGCCTCTTCACCTTGTTAATAACAACTGTCGTCACCAAAGTGGCTTTTTGGCAGCTTGCCCCACCCGTTTGCTCTTCAGAGTTTGTTTGCTGAGCTTTTGCCACCGGTCTTGTTAATAACCAGAGCAGATCATGACGTGTCAAAGCCCTTTTCAGTCTGTGCTTGTTCCTCACCCAAAGGTCTGGGGC
>NW_015091339.1:71513-79873 GCF_001431845.1 Calidris pugnax | reverse complement strand
ACCTCACCCCCCAGTCTGTACTGATGGTGAGGATTGTTCTGGCCCAGGTGCAGAACCTTGCATTTGCTCTTGTTGAACCTCATGCGGTTCACCTGGGCCCACCTCTCCAGCCTGTCCAGGTCCTTTTGGATGACATACCATCCCTCTGGTGTATCGACAACACCACACAGCTTGGTGTCATCCGCAAACTTGCTGATGGTGCCTTTAATCCCCCTGTCTATATCATTGATAAAAATGTTAAACAGTGTTGGCCCCAGCACGGACCCTTGAGGAACACGTGGAACTGCAGGGGAACGCGGTGCTGGCCCGGGTTGCCTCCCTCATTCCTCACCTGGCTTTTTTCATCTGTGTTTTCCCTTTTTTTTTTTTTTTTCCCCCCAGTATTACGTGTACGAAGTGTCCGATGGCAGCGCTGCCGAGCGGCCCCGGCAGATCTGCCCGTACATAGTCATCACCTGCCAGTACAGGGAGCCAAAGGAAATGCCTGTCTTATCTCTGGAGAGCCTGTAAGCAACTCGTTGTTGTTTCAAAATACCCAGCCACTTTTATGGGCTGTTTTCCCTCTTCACGTTGCTAAATATTCCTCTTTTTTTCTCCCTTTTTCTCTAGGCCTGAGCTTAATCACAAAGGTAGGAGCGTCTGCTGGTTGGTTTGTTTTTTATAAACGTGCCTTTCTCTCTTTGCCCTCTTCTTCTGCTTTCCCTGAGCCTTTCTCCCTTTTGCCTGTAGCCTTGTACTGTCCTTGGAGGGGACAGCTCTCCATCCGGGGTCAGCGTCTCTGCAACATCGCCCTGAGGACCCCCTACAGCTCCACGATTCCAGCCCAGCTGTAAGTTGCCCTTTTCTCTTCTTTCTTTGGGTAATTTGTGGAGCGTGGAGCGTTATAGAATCACAGAATCATCTAGGCTGGAAAAGACCCTCGGGATCATCGAGTCCAACCATCTACCCTACTCTAAAGTTCTCCCCTACACCACATCCCCCAACACCACATCTAAACGGTTCTTAAACACAGCCAGGGATGGTGACTCAACCACCTCCCTGGGCAGCCTATTCCAATGCCCAACCACTCTCTCCTTGAAGAATTGTTCTGTTGTTGGAGTGTTGCTGCACTCCATCTGGCAGCTTTCACCGATCTCCCAGTCTACCACTGTTCCTCTGGATGGTTTATACTGGAGGAGAAAGATAAGTGAAAGCCATGGCGTTGCCCACAGTCAGTCTGGTTTCCAGTACCACCCTACCCTCTTCTGCTTTCCCTGAGCCTTTCTCCCTTTCACCCGTAGCCTTGTACTGTCCGTGGAGGGGGCAGCTCTCCATCCGGGGTCAACGTCTGTGCAACATCGCCCTGAGGACCCCGTACAGTTCCACAATTCCAGCCCAGCTGTAAGTTGCCCTTTTCTCTTCTTTCTTTGGGTAATTTGTGGAGCGTGGAGCGTTATAGAATCACAGAATCATCTAGGCTGGAAGAGACCCTTGGGATCATCAAGTCCAACCATCTACCCTACTCTAAAGTTCTCCCCTACACCATATCCCCCAACACCACATCTAAACAGTTCTTAAACACAGCCAGGGATGGTGACTCAATGCCCGACCACTCTCTCTGTGAAGAATTGTTTCCTAATGTCCAGTCTAAACCTACCCTGGCGCAACTTGAAGCCATTACCCCTTGTCTGGCAGCTTTCACCGATCTCCCAGTCTACCACTGTTCCTCTGGATGGTTTATACTGGAGGAGAAAGATAAGTGAAAGCCATGGCGTTGCCCACAGTCAGTCTGGTTTCCAGTACCACCCTACCCCAGGTCTTTCACAGCCCAACTGCCTCTCCCATGCCTTCCACAGAAAAGCTCCCACATTAGCATGCCATAATTTAAATTGAAAGAGGGGAGAGTAAGATCACAGAATCATCTAGGCTGGAAGAGACCCTCGGGATCATCGAGTCCAACCATCTACCCTACTTTAAAGTTCTCCCCTACACCATATCCCCCAACACCACATCTAAACGGTTCTTAAACACAGCCAGGGATGGTGACTCCACCACCTCCCTGGGCAGCCTGTTCCAATGCCCAACCACTCTCTCTGTGAAGAATTGTTTCCTAATGTCCAGTCTAAACCTACCCTGGCGCAACTTGAAGCCATTACCCCTTGTCCTATCATCTGTAACTTGGGAGAAGAGACTCATCCCCACCTCTCTACACCCTCCTTTTAGGTAGTTGTAGAGAGTGATAAGGTCTCCCCTCAGTCTCCTCTTCCCCAGACTGAACAACCCCAGCTCCCTCAGCCACTCCTGCAGATCATTTTGGGATCACCTTTGGGTGGCCATGTACCTGCCCTGTCCCTTCATCAATCAGCATCTTCTTGCAGCTGCAGCATCGGGGCAATCATCAGTGTCAGGAAAGTGGTGTTGGGCGGCCAGCGGTGGGGTTGTCACAGCACCAGCTGGATGAGGACATGAGACCAGGCCCTGAACCTGCAGCTGGACACGGCTGCGTTTTGTCATCTCTTTTTTTGTTAACTGCTTTGGGATGTTTTGGGATGTCTTCAGTAGTCAGAAGACAACCAGCAGGCAGCAATTTGAAACCAGCCAGTGACAGCCAGTAACACAACCACCAATATCAGTGTTTGGGGGTGCTTCCAAGCAAGATCCTCAAATGGCTAAGTGCTAGGCAAGCTGTGCCTTCTCCAGCCTTCTCCAGAACTGTTTGCTCTGGTTTCACAGTGACAGAGCCACGGGGCTCTTTGCTATGCTTAATTCTGGGAGCCTTTTAATGCTTGTGCTCTCACCTTCTGCCACTTTATCCCCCCAGGCCTCCCAACCTGGATGTTAACCATGTCATGGGTTTGTCTGACTTGAAGAAAAAGCTACCAGAAGCTGCATTTGGGAAAAGAAATTACGTTGAGAATGAAGGTGAGTGCAAAACCCACTGGTGTGATGAGGAACATCTGCTTGTGCTGTAGGAGTTGCCATGGGGGAGGTCAGAGCTCAGGTCCACATAGTGCTGGGTCCTGTCTTGAAGGGTGGTGGGTTGCAAATAAGCGAGAAAAAATGCCAAGGCAGCACGGGGATGTTCTCCTGTCCACACTTTACGTGTTCTCCTGGTGTGATATAGTCCTTTTCTCAAAGCAGCCCTTTAATCAGCCCGTTCCTGGGACAGAACAGGGTTGGGACATCATGTTTTGAGACCTGGGGTCCCCTCCTGCAAGGTGACAAACGTGGTGCTATTGAGAGAAAATGCAGGGTGACAAACTTTTGCCCTTCTCACATGGTCTTCATACAGGGTGAGGGACACTCCACCTCCTGGGGTGTGACCCAGGGTCTCCTGCATCTGGGTGGGTGGGGGTAACTTCCAGCCAAAAAGCCGAAAACGATGTGGGTGCCTGCAGTAGCTTTGGGTCATGGGTGACCTATTTGTCACTTCAAGTGGACTGACAGTGACAGTGAATGGCAGTGTGAGAGGAAGAGAGGGCTCCACAAACCTTGGGGAGGGGCAGGCTTTTATCAGCTTTTACTTTTCTTTATCAGCAAATAAAAGCACAAATCTGGGGAAAGGAGAAGGGCTCTACTGTCCCCTCAGTGGTGGAGGAGCTGTTTATCAGGGAGTGTAGCTGGACTGGATGAGGGGGAACAGTTTTAAACTGAAAGAAGGGAGATTTAGATGAAATCTCCGGAGGAAATTCTTTACTGGGAGGGTGGTGCGACACTAGCCAAGGCTGCCCAAGAGAAGCTGTGGCTGCCCCATCCCTGGAGGGGTTCAAGGACAGGTTGAAGGGGGCTTGGAGCAACCTGGTCTGGTGGGAGGTGTCCCTGCCCAGGGCAGGGGGTTGGAACTGGATGATCTTTAAGGTCCCTTCCAACCCAAATCATTCTATAATTCTTGGTCCTAGGAGACCTTGCTTGCCTGTAGTCAGCCACATTCTGTCCCAGTGGAGGGTGGAGAAGAGAGGACCTTTGTCTATTTACACTGCAGTGTTCGTCTTGCTGATTGCTTTTTAAGTTAGAGTTTTGATGAGCCTGGCAGCTCTCAGCTCCAAGGTGATGGCTGTTTGCGGCTACGTTAGGCAGCAGACACACAATTACTGACACAGATACCACAGGTTGCACCTGGAGAGCTCTGGGTGTGATTTGCAGAAGCTCCAGGTGCCATCTCCATGTCACCTTGCACCAAAATAAGTGTGGACAACTACAGTGCTGCCTCCCATAGAATCATAGAATGGTTTGGGTTGGAAGGGACCTTAAAGATCATCCAGTGCCACCCCCTGTCCTGGGCAGGGACTCCTCCCACCAGACCAGGTTGCTCCAAGCCCCCTCCAGTGTGGCTTTGAACCCCTTTAGGGATGGGGCATCTACAACTTCTCTGGGCAACCTGTTCCAGTGTCTAATCACCCTCACAGCAAAGAATTTATTCCTAATATCTCATTTAAATCTCCCCTCTTTCCATTTAAACTGTTCCCTCTCATCCTATCACTCCACTCCTTGATCAAGAGTCCTTCCCCATCTCTCCTGTATGGACCCCCAATCTGTGTATCAGCTCTGTTGAGCCAAGTCAGGGTGTGGATTGGTCCAGCTGATGTAGCCAGACTGTTTTGGGGGTGTGCATTCAGCTCACAGCCCAGATGGACACAGGATGGTGCCCAGGGCAGGGGGGGAGGCAGAAGAATTTGGGGGAGCCCACAGCAACACTTGACAAAGGTGCTGTGGAGCTGCAGTCTTCCTGGTGAAAAAGAGGAAATGCTTGAACTGAAGCATTTTGCTGTGAGATTCAGGAGGGGTTAATGTTGAGACTGAGATCTTGCATTTCTTAAACTCCCTTGGGGATCAGAGTGCAGAATAAGGATACTCCATGGCAGGGGAGATTATGGCATTTTAGAATAAGGTATTTCCCTCTGAAAAACTCCCTGCTTCTGTTAACAGCGCTGGTTAAATTGCTTTTGTTAGCTGCAGAGATAAGATAGGAAACATCTCCTGTGAATCACGGGTTGAAGAGGAAACTCACTGTGATAGAAGTGTATGTAACAGGCTAGAAAATCTTGATAAGTTGTTTGTTTGTTTTGTTTTTTTTCTTTTAAAGCTTTTTTTTTCTTCCACCAATTGCGTACCCGTCTTCCTGGTACAGAAGCACTTTGTTTGTTTGGAGTTCATGCAAGAGGCACTATTTCAACATCACATTCTCTCTCTTTTGTCTGCAGTCTGCTTTCAGGGTGTCTACTTCAGTCTGTACGAAGTAGAAATATCAAATAAGGATCAATATAAAATGGATCAGTTAATAGAAAATCTAAAGGAAAAAGACTTGGTAAGTGTTCTAAAATATTGTCATTCTGGGAGGACCGTGGCTATGTTTATGCCAGATGAGTTTATTTGATTGTCTTTATTAATGATTTTCCCCCTTGCACTGCAAACAGGATGGTGGACGAGGACTACAAGGGGATCTTAGCTATTTAAGAAAGCGGAAGCAAAATCCCCCATTGCCAAAATGATAATTGCTAAGAAAAAGACATAAACCAGCTGAAAAATAGCCCCCACTCAAGTAGATACTCACACTTGTGCTTCCAGGAGTTCTGAAGGTGTTGAGATTTATCCCTTTTTTAATATGAAATTCCCCTTACGATATATTATCTGATAAGGCTTTCATTTTTTCACCACACCGGGCTGTTTTTGTTCCCAGTGAGATTGTCACGTCTCCTTGTGACCCCAAGGGACAAACCTCACCCCTGTGGAGCACAGCACCTGTGTCTCTGCTGGGATTTGTGGTTCTGTTGGGTTTGGCTTTGCTGCTGCTGGTTGCTCTCCTATGTCTGGTGCTTCTTGTAGATTCGGGGTTGTAAATTCACAGCCACAAAGTCGGAGCTGGCTCTGGGCATGTCCTCTCCTCGATATAAGTTGGCAGCAGCCCATGAACTGCCTGGAAGTGCTGTTGATCTGCGGCGCTGCTGAGGAGCTGCCCCACCAATGTAAAGCTTCCCTGTGTCCAGTTCTGGGCTCCTCAGTTCAGGAAGGACTGGGAACTGCTGGAGAGGGTACAACGGAGGACCACAAAGATGATGAGGGGCCTGGAGCATCTCTCCTACAAGGAAAGGCTGAGGGACTTGGGTCTTTTTAGTCTGGAGAAGAGAAGACTGAGGGGGGATCTCATCAATGCCTGTAAATCCTTCAAGGGTGGGTGTCAGGAGGATGGGGCTGGTCTTTTTTCAGTGGTGCCCAGGGACAGGACAAGAGGGAACGGGCACAAACTTGAATATAAGAAGTTCCATCTAAACATGAGGAGGACCTTCTTTGCTGTCAGGCTGTCAGAGCCCTGGAACAGGCTGCCCAGAGAGGTGGTGGAGTCTCCTTCTCTGGAGACATTCAAAACCCACCTGGACGCATTCCTGTGGGACCTGCTCTGGGTGGATGTGCTTTGGCAGGGGGTTGGACTAGATGATCTCCAGAGGTCCCTTCCAACCCCGTATCATTCTGTGATTCTGTGATATGTAATGTAAAAGAGTGATTTTGTTGTGGGTTGGTAACAACATTAGAAGGAAAAAAGGGGGTAGCAAAGGCAATCTTCAACACCTGCCTGAGAATTGTCTCGTCGGTGAGAAACAGCAGCTATTTCACTGAGCTGGATTTATGCAGCAGAGATGTTGGCTCTTAGTCCCTCTGCTCTGCTGGCCTGGGACAACCAAAGCAAGGAGCTGCTGTTCTGAGTAGTGAGTATTACACTGGAATTGTTCAGCATTTCCAAAGTTGTCCTGGAGAAATGAGGCTGTGGGCGTTGATCCAATCCCTTCTTACGTCTGAATTTATTGAATGGGATCAGTGAGGCTTCACAGAGCATTAGAAGCCCTACGGATAGTCAGTTCCTGTAGGTTTCCGGAAAAAATGTGTCTGTGTGGAAGAAAGAGATCCAAAAGGGTGTCCCCACAGAGGGAAAGGCAGTCCAAGCCAAGCTCTGTGATGAGGCATCAAGCAACACCCAGACGCAAGAAAAGCCTCGATAAGTGCACGTATCTTTTCAGACATGCAGTCATCCAGCTCCGAGACAGTCCAAGGCGTTGCTTAGACTCAGCATTTTATTTTATTTTTTTTTTTATTCATTGGTACTGATGCTGCTAAAAAGTGAGCTGCATGGCCTGAACTTCAGTCAGGCTGGAAAAATCGTTTTTATCAGATGCTGGTGTCCAGCTTTGCTTTCCCTGCTGGGAAAACCTTCCCCTTGGGCTTTGGGAAGCAGTTCCTGGCTGAGATGTACAGGAGCTTTTGAACTGAAAGCACTAAAATTATTAACCTTGTTCATTAATTGCAGCTAGTTTTGCTGAGCGTATTTATTTTTTTAAGGAGCCAGATGGGAGAAATTTGAGAGCTGAATAACAACAGAAATGGAACGCTTTTGATTACAGGTCCCGGTTGGCCCGAGTGGCATGAAAGGAACAGTGTCCTCCTCAGTGGGGAAGGAGCTGGTGGTGTTGGCACCCATTCACCAGCAATCAAGGCTTGTCCACGGTTGTGCTGAGTGATATAAAGTGTGCTAAGGAGGAAAGGGAGTGGTTGCTCTAACTTTGTATGTGTTTCTTGTAGGCAATCATCAAATATTTACAAGACCAAGGAGTCCTTATCCTCCTCACGTCTTCTGCCTTGGCACGAGATGATGGTGAGACCATGGTGGCTACATAGAAACCAAAGTCTGTGCTTAAACATCCTGCTCCGTTTTAGAAACAGAGGGATGGACACCCTCAGTCTAAACAAAACCTGTTGCTTTTTTTCCTAGGGTTTGACCCCAAGGAGCCTGTCAGCCTCCTGGCCCTGTTTCTGTTCACCTCGTCCCGGTCGGTGTCCCTCAGAGGTAGGGAGGTTTCCTTTGCTGGCTTTGGACACTGTGTTTTGGGGGTGAGATCCTCACCAGAGGGTCCTCACGGATATATTCCTCTTGAAAAACTGATTTCTCTGCTCAGAACCACCTACAGCTGTAGAGTAAAGGGTGTAAAAAGAGGAGAGAAAAGTCTTGACTCTAGCTGTGCTGCATTTTGGTGGATGAGAAGCTCAACACAAACCACCAACGTGTGCTGGTAGCCCAGAAAGCCCCCCACATCCTGGGCTGCATCCCCAGCAGCGTGGCCAGCAGGGCAAGGGGGGATTCTGCCCCTCTGCTCTGGGGAGACCACCCCCAGTGCTGCCTCCAGCTCTGGGGCCACCAACATCAGAAGGGCATGGAGCTGTTGGAGCGGGGCCGGAGGAGGCCACGGAGATGCTGGGAGGGCTGGAGCCCCTCTGCTGGGAGGGGGGGCTGAGAGAGTTGGGGGGGTTCAGCCTGGAGAAGAGAAAGCTCCAGAGAGACCTTAGAGCCCCTTCCAGTCCCTCAAGGGGCTCCAGGAGAGATGGGGAGGGACTCT
>NW_015091339.1:32338-69561 GCF_001431845.1 Calidris pugnax | reverse complement strand
CCCTGCCCAGGGCAGGGGGTTGGAACTGGATGATCTTTAAGGTCCCTTCCAACCCAAATCATTCTATAATTCTTGGTCCTAGGAGACCTTGCTTGCCTGTAGTCAGCCACATTCTGTCCCAGTGGAGGGTGGAGAAGAGAGGACCTTTGTCTATTTACACTGCAGTGTTCGTCTTGCTGATTGCTTTTTAAGTTAGAGTTTTGATGAGTCTGGCAGCTCTCAGCTCCAAGGTGATGGCTGTATGTGGCTACGTAAGGCAGCAGACACAGAATTACTGACACAGATACCACAGGTTGCACCTGGAGAGCTCTGGGTGTGATTTGCAGAAGCTCCAGGTGCCATCTCCATGTCACCTTGCACCAAAATAAGTGTGGACAACTACAGTGCTGCCTCCCATAGAATCTTAGAATGATTTGGGCTAATGTTGAGGGGTTGAGACCGAGATCTTGCATTTAACAATTACTGACACAGATACCACAGGTTGCACCTGGAGAGCTCTGGGTGTGATTTGCAGAAGCTCCAGGTGCCATCTCCATGTCACCTTGCACCAAAATAAGTGTGGACAACTACAGTGCTGCCTCCCATAGAATCATAGAATGGTTTGGGTTGGAAGGGACCTTAAAGATCATCCAGTGCCACCCCCTGTCCTGGGCAGGGACTCCTCCCACCAGACCAGGTTGCTCCAAGCCCCCTCCAGTGTGGCTTTGAACCCCTTTAGGGATGGGGCATCTACAACTTCTCTGGGCAACCTGTTCCAGTGTCTAATCACCCTCACAGCAAAGAATTTATTCCTAATATCTCATTTAAATCTCCCCTCTTTCCATTTCACATTCTGTCCCAGTGGAGGGTGGAGAAGAGAGGACCTTTGTCTATTTACACTGCAGTGTTCGTCTTGCTGATTGCTTTTTAAGTTAGAGTTTTGATGAGTCTGGCAGCTCTCAGCTCCAAGGTGATGGCTGTATGTGGCTACGTAAGGCAGCAGACACAGAATTACTGACACAGATACCACAGGTTGCACCTGGAGAGCTCTGGGTGTGATTTGCAGAAGCTCCAGGTGCCATCTCCATGTCACCTTGCACCAAAATAAGTGTGGACAACTACAGTGCTGCCTCCCATAGAATCTTAGAATGATTTGGGCTAATGTTGAGGGGTTGAGACCGAGATCTTGCATTTATTAAACTCCCTTGGGGATCAGAGTGCAGAATAAGGATACTCCATGGCAGGGGAGATGATGGCATTTTAGAAGCAACCTGTTCCAGTGTCTAATCACCCTCACAGCAAAGAATTTATTCCTAATATCTCATTTAAATCTCCCCTCTTTCCATTTAAACTGTTCCCTCTCATCCTATCACTCCACTCCTTGATCAAGAGTCCTTCCCCATCTCTCCTGTATGGACCCCCAATCTGTGTATCAGCTCTGTTGAGCCAAGTCAGGGTGTGGATTGGTCCAGCTGATGTAGCCAGACTGTTTTGGGGGTGTGCATTCAGCTCACAGCCCAGATGGACACAGGATGGTGCCCAGGGCAGGGGGGGAGGCAGAAGAATTTGGGGGAGCCCACAGCAACACTTGACAAAGGTGCTGTGGAGCTGCAGTCTTCCTGGTGAAAAAGAGGAAATGCTTGAACTGAAGCATTTTGCTGTGAGATTCAGGAGGGGTTAATGTTGAGACTGAGATCTTGCATTTCTTAAACTCCCTTGGGGATCAGAGTGCAGAATAAGGATACTCCATGGCAGGGGAGATTATGGCATTTTAGAATAAGGTATTTCCCTCTGAAAAACTCCCTGCTTCTGTTAACAGCGCTGGTTAAATTGCTTTTGTTAGCTGCAGAGATAAGATAGGAAACATCTCCTGTGAATCACGGGTTGAAGAGGAAACTCACTGTGATAGAAGTGTATGTAACAGGCTAGAAAATCTTGATAAGTTTTTGGTTTTCTTTTTTTTTTCTTTTAAAGCTCTGGCAGCTCTCAGCTCCAAGGTGATGGCTGTATGTGGCTACGTAAGGCAGCAGACACAGAATTACTGACACAGATACCACAGGTTGCACCTGGAGAGCTCTGGGTGTGATTTGCAGAAGCTCCAGGTGCCATCTCCATGTCACCTTGCACCAAAATAAGTGTGGACAACTACAGTGCTGCCTCCCATAGAATCTTAGAATGATTTGGGCTAATGTTGAGGGGTTGAGACCGAGATCTTGCATTTATTAAACTCCCTTGGGGATCAGAGTGCAGAATAAGGATACTCCATGGCAGGGGAGATGATGGCATTTTAGAATAAGGTATTTCCCTCTGAAAAACTCCCTGCTTCTGTTAACAGCGCTGGTTAAATTGCTTTTGTTAGCTGCAGAGATAAGATAGGAAACATCTCCTGTGAATCACGGGTTGAAGAGGAAACTCACTGTGATAGAAGTGTATGTAACAGGCTAGAAAATCTTGATAAGTTGTTGGTTTTCTTTTTTTTTTCTTTTAAAGGCTTTTTTTTTCTTCCACCAATTGCGTACCCGTCTTCCTGGTACAGGAGCACTTTGTTTGTTTGGAGTTCATGCAAGAGGCACTATTTCAACATCACATTCTCTCTCTTTTGTCTGCAGTCTGCTTTCAGGGTGTCTACTTCAGTCTGTACGAAGTAGAAATATCAAATAAGGATCAATATAAAATGGATCAGTTAATAGAAAATCTAAAGGAAAAAGACTTGGTAAGTGTTCTAAAATATTGTCATTCTGGGAGGACCGTGGCTATGTTTATGCCAGATGAGTTTATTTGATTGTCTTTATTAATGATTTTCCCCCTTGCACTGCAAACAGGATGGTGAATGAGGACTACAAGGGGATCTTAGCTATTTAAGAAAGCGGAAGCAAAATCCCCCATTGCCAAAATGATAATTGCTAAGCAAAAGACATAAACCGGCTGAAAAATAGCCCCCACTCAAGTAGATACTCACAGTTGGGCTTCTAGGAGCTCTGAAGGTGTTGAGATTTATCCCTTTTTTAATATGAAATTCCCCTTACGATATATTATCTGATAAGGCTTTCATTTTTTCACCACACCGGGCTGTTTTTGTTCCCAGTGAGATTGTCACGTCTCCTTGTGACCCCAAGGGACAAACCTCACCCCTGTGGAGCACAGCACCTGTGTCTCTGCTGGGATTTGTGGTTCTGTTGGGTTTGGCTTTGCTGCTGCTGGTTGCTCTCCTATGTCTGGTGCTTCTTGTAGATTCGGGGTTGTAAATTCACAGCCACAAAGTCGGAGCTGGCTCTGGGCATGTCCTCTCCTCGATATAAGTTGGCAGCAGCCCATGAACTGCCTGGAAGTGCTGTTGATCTGCGGCGCTGCTGAGGAGCTGCCCCACCAATGTAAAGCTTCCCTGTGTCCAGTTCTGGGCTCCCCAGTTCAGGAAGGACTGGGAACTGCTGGAGAGGGTACAATGGCTAAGAAAAAGACATAAACCAGCTGAAAAATAGCCCCCACTCAAGTAGATACTCACACTTGTGCTTCCAGGAGTTCTGAAGGTGTTGAGATTTATCCCTTTTTTAATATGAAATTCCCCTTACGATATATTATCTGATAAGGCTTTCATTTTTTCACCACACCGGGCTGTTTTTGTTCCCAGTGAGATTGTCACGTCTCCTTGTGACCCCAAGGGACAAACCTCACCCCTGTGGAGCACAGCACCTGTGTCTCTGCTGGGATTTGTGGTTCTGTTGGGTTTGGCTTTGCTGCTGCTGGTTGCTCTCCTATGTCTGGTGCTTCTTGTAGATTCGGGGTTGTAAATTCACAGCCACAAAGTCGGAGCTGGCTCTGGGCATGTCCTCTCCTCGATATAAGTTGGCAGCAGCCCATGAACTGCCTGGAAGTGCTGTTGATCTGCGGCGCTGCTGAGGAGCTGCCCCACCAATGTAAAGCTTCCCTGTGTCCAGTTCTGGGCTCCTCAGTTCAGGAAGGACTGGGAACTGCTGGAGAGGGTACAACGGAGGACCACAAAGATGATGAGGGGCCTGGAGCATCTCTCCTACAAGGAAAGGCTGAGGGACTTGGGTCTTTTTAGTCTGGAGAAGAGAAGACTGAGGGGGGATCTCATCAATGCCTGTAAATCCTTCAAGGGTGGGTGTCAGGAGGATGGGGCTGGTCTTTTTTCAGTGGTGCCCAGGGACAGGACAAGAGGGAACGGGCACAAACTTGAATATAAGAAGTTCCATCTAAACATGAGGAGGACCTTCTTTGCTGTCAGGCTGTCAGAGCCCTGGAACAGGCTGCCCAGAGAGGTGGTGGAGTCTCCTTCTCTGGAGACATTCAAAACCCACCTGGACGCATTCCTGTGGGAACTGCTCTTGGTGTAAGTGCTGTGGCAGGGGGTTGGACTAGATGATCTCCAGAGGTCCCTTCCAACCCCGTATCATTCTGTGATTCTGTGATATGTAATGTAAAAGAGTGATTTTGTTGTGGGTTGGTAACAACATTAGAAGGAAAAAAGGGGGTAGCAAAGGCAATCTTCAACACCTGCCTGAGAATTGTCTCGTCGGTGAGAAACAGCAGCTATTTCACTGAGCTGGATTTATGCAGCAGAGATGTTGGCTCTTAGTCCCTCTGCTCTGCTGGCCTGGGACAACCAAAGCAAGGAGCTGCTGTTCTGAGTAGTGAGTATTACACTGGAATTGTTCAGCATTTCCAAAGTTGTCCCGGAGAAATGAGGCTGTGGGCGTTGATCCAATCCCTTCTTACGTCTGAATTTATTGAATGGGATCAGTGAGGCTTCACAGAGCATTAGAAGCCCTACGGATAGTCAGTTCCTGTAGGTTTCCGGAAAAAATGTGTCTGTGTGGAAGAAAGAGATCCAAAAGGGTGTCCCCACAGAGGGAAAGGCAGTCCAAGCCAAGCTCTGTGATGAGGCATCAAGCAACACCCAGACGCAAGAAAAGCCTCGATAAGTGCACGTATCTTTTCAGACATGCAGTCATCCAGCTCCGAGACAGTCCAAGGCGTTGCTTAGACTCAGCATTTTATTTTATTTTTTTTTTTATTCATTGGTACTGATGCTGCTAAAAAGTGAGCTGCATGGCCTGAACTTCAGTCAGGCTGGAAAAATCGTTTTTATCAGATGCTGGTGTCCAGCTTTGCTTTCCCTGCTGGGAAAACCTTCCCCTTGGGCTTTGGGAAGCAGTTCCTGGCTGAGATGTACAGGAGCTTTTGAACTGAAAGCACTAAAATTATTAACCTTGTTCATTAATTGCAGCTAGTTTTGCTGAGCGTATTTATTTTTTTAAGGAGCCAGATGGGAGAAATTTGAGAGCTGAATAACAACAGAAATGGAACGCTTTTGATTACAGGTCCCGGTTGGCCCGAGTGGCATGAAAGGAACAGTGTCCTCCTCAGTGGGGAAGGAGCTGGTGGTGTTGGCACCCATTCACCAGCAATCAAGGCTTGTCCACGGTTGTGCTGAGTGATATAAAGTGTGCTAAGGAGGAAAGGGAGTGGTTGCTCTAACTTTGTATGTGTTTCTTGTAGGCAATCATCAAATATTTACAAGACCAAGGAGTCCTTATCCTCCTCACGTCTTCTGCCTTGGCACGAGATGATGGTGAGACCATGGTGGCTACATAGAAACCAAAGTCTGTGCTTAAACATCCTGCTCCGTTTTAGAAACAGAGGGATGGACACCCTCAGTCTAAACAAAACCTGTTGCTTTTTTTCCTAGGGTTTGACCCCAAGGAGCCTGTCAGCCTCCTGGCCCTGTTTCTGTTCACCTCGTCCCGGTCGGTGTCCCTCAGAGGTAGGGAGGTTTCCTTTGCTGGCTTTGGACACTGTGTTTTGGGGGTGAGATCCTCACCAGAGGGTCCTCACGGATATATTCCTCTTGAAAAACTGATTTCTCTGCTCAGAACCACCTACAGCTGTAGAGTAAAGGGTGTAAAAAGAGGAGAGAAAAGTCTTGACTCTAGCTGTGCTGCATTTTGGTGGATGAGAAGCTCAACACAAACCACCAACGTGTGCTGGTAGCCCAGAAAGCCCCCCACATCCTGGGCTGCATCCCCAGCAGCGTGGCCAGCAGGGCAAGGGGGGATTCTGCCCCTCTGCTCTGGGGAGACCACCCCCAGTGCTGCCTCCAGCTCTGGGGCCACCAACATCAGAAGGGCATGGAGCTGTTGGAGCAGGGCCAGAGGAGGCCACGGAGATGCTGGGAGGGCTGGAGCCCCTCTGCTGGGAGGGGGGGCTGAGAGAGTTGGGGGGGTTCAGCCTGGAGAAGAGAAAGCTCCAGAGAGACCTTAGAGCCCCTTCCAGTCCCTCAAGGGGCTCCAGGAGAGATGGGGAGGGACTCTTGATGAGGGAGGGGAGCCATAGGAGGAGGGGGAAGGGTTTTAAGCTGAAAAGGGGGAGATTTAGGTGAGATCTTGGGAGGAAATTCTTCCCCCTGAGGGTGGTGAGAGCCTGGCCCAGAGAAGCTGTGGCTGCCCCATCCCTGGAGGGGTTCAAGACCAGGTTGGATGGGGCTTTGAGCAACCTGGTCTGGTGGGAGGTGTTCCTGCCCAGGGCAGGGGGTTGGCACTGGATGATTTTTAAGGTCCCTTTCCACCCAAACCATTCTGTGATTCTGTGATTTGAAGCTGAGCTAAACCAGGTCCACACGTCTCTCCCCTTCGCTGCACATCCTTGCCCCTTTGCAAGAAGTTGGTGTGAGTAAAAAAGAATTACTTTTCTCCCTCTCGGTCGCTTTTCAGCAGCTTCCTCTCCCTGAACTGTCTTTTGTGTGCTCACAGGAGCCTGACTCCTGCAGAGCCTGGCTTCTGTCCCTGAGTGTGCTCTGGAGCTTTGCTCAGGGAGCGAAACGACACATGGCATTTGCTGGACCCTGCACGGAGCTGGTGTGATTTGCTAAACCAGCAGGAAAACAGCCTGAGTTGATTGTTTTCTGCTGAGACAACAAGTGAAATGAGCTCCGTCAAAGGCTGTTGGTGGTGTGGGCAGGGTGAGGAGAGATGGAGAAAGGGGTGTTGCTCCCTAAAGAGCAGCAAGAATTTGGAGGCTCAGCCCTTTTGTGGGACTTCTCCTCTGCAGGATCTGTAATTGCTGGTAGAGGAGCTGTGACGACCGGTCACGGTGCTCCATGGGTGAGGGAGGGAGATGGTGTTGGGCAGAGCCACCGTGCTTTGCTGCCATCGAGGTGAGTCACAGCTCTGGGACCTTGGGAGGTGAACCCAGGCTGTTTGCAGCCCCAAAATGTGCTTCTTTTCACGCGGAATAAACACAGAGGTGCTCAATAAGAGAAAATAAAGATTGCACGGTTTGAACCCGCAGAACTGGAAATAAGAAGAAGCTTCGCCATCTGTTGCTTTTGCCTCAGATTTTCTCTGTAGATATAGAACATATTTCCACTGTAGACATGGAAATATTCACATTAACAGTTTCTTCTGGTGGACGTACCAGAAAGTTACTGCTCTGCCTCCCCTGGACGGCTTCATCCGCGCTTCTCTCCTTGCCTCGGCTCCACCAGGAACGCTTCCAGCCTTGCAGATTCCCCAAGCAAAATATAAACAGGGGCCTTTTGCCCTGCGTTAGCTTCTGGCTTGTTTTTATGTTGAGTCATCCCCGGGGATGAGCCAAGAGGCTGTTTGTGCCAGCACACCCTGGCATTTCAGTGTGAGCGACGGCTGGCGTTGCTGACGGAGCTGCACGGGGACGTGCCCCTGTCCCCTCCCTGGAAGATAAAATGGGCAGAAGAGCTGACAGGACCTTGCAGCACATCCAGGCATGGATTGCTTTGTCCTTTTTGGTGTTTTCAGCAGCTTCCTCTCCCTGAACTGTCTTTTGTGTGCTCACAGGAGCCTGACTCCTGCAGAGCCTGGCTTCTGTCCCTGAGTGTGCTCTGGAGCTTTGCTCAGGGAGCGAAACGACACATGGCATTTGCTGGACCCTGCACGGAGCTGGTGTGATTTGCTAAACCAGCAGGAAAACAGCCTGAGTTGATTGTTTTCTGCTGAGACAACAAGTGAAATGAGCTCCGTCAAAGGCTGTTGGTGGTGTGGGCAGGGTGAGGAGAGATGGAGAAAGGGGTGTTGCTCCCTAAAGAGCAGCAAGAATTTGGAGGCTCAGCCCTTTTGTGGGACTTCTCCTCTGCAGGATCTGTAATTGCTGGTAGAGGAGCTGTGACGACCGGTCACGGTGCTCCATGGGTGAGGGAGGGAGATGGTGTTGGGCAGAGCCACCGTGCTTTGCTGCCATCAAGGTGAGTCACAGCTCTGGGACCTTGGGAGGTGAACCCAGGCTGTTTGCAGCCCCAAAATGTGCTTCTTTTCACGCGGAATAAACACAGAGGTGCTCAATAAGAGAAAATAAAGATTGCACGGTTTGAACCCGCAGAACTGGAAATAAGAAGAAGCTTCGCCATCTGTTGCTTTTGCCTCAGATTTTCTCTGTAGATATAGAACATATTTCCACTGTAGACATGGAAATATTCACATTAACAGTTTCTTCTGGTGGACGTACCAGAAAGTTACTGCTCTGCCTCCCCTGGACGGCTTCATCCGCGCTTCTCTCCTTGCCTTGGCTCCACCAGGAACGCTTCCAGCCTTGCAGATTCCCCAAGCAAAATATAAACAGGGGCCTTTTGCCCTGCGTTAGCTTCTGGCTTGTTTTTATGTTGAGTCATCCCCGGGGATGAGCCAAGAGGCTGTTTGTGCCAGCACACCCTGGCATTTCAGTGTGAGCGACGGCTGGCGTTGCTGACGGAGCTGCACGGGGACGTGCCCCTGTCCCCTCCCTGGAAGATAAAATGGGCAGAAGAGGTGACAGGACCTTGCAGCACATCCAGGCATGGATTGCTTTGTCCTTTTTGGTGTTTTAACTTCCAGCTATAAGCTTTCTCCTTCGGGATCTGCATACAAAGTGGGCTTGTAAGTTGGGTGAAGACGTGATGGTGTCTTGGCAGTGCGGGGTGTGAACATCTTTGATGCCTGAATTTAAGGATGTACCGACCGTGTTAGCCTGGTTACTTTTGTAGTGTCTCTTCTAGGAGGAGGAGAGAGAGAGCCAGGCTCCTCCTGAGGCAGACTGAAGATGTGAAGTGCCAGGTCAAATCTGGGATCAGGTTGTTTCTGCGACTCCTGAAGCTGGGTGAGGTGAAGGGAAAGAACGCCTGAAGACCAGACTGGAGATGGGAACTGACCACCCAGATATTGAGAACTTGCTGATCAGCCCCTCAACAGGCAGAAAAGACCCTCCAGAGCAGATGGATCTATTCCTCCAAGGCTGACTGCAAGCACTGTGCCCCACAGGAGAGGGGGGACAGTGCAAGGAGGTATTTTATCTTGAAGAGGGAAGAAGGTGGTGGAGACAGGAGAGGGCACCAGGCGTAAGGAGCATCCTGGAGCGAAGATGATGCACAGCAGCCAGTTTGTAGGAAGGTTTGGGGACGTAGCAGTCGTTGCCTGTGGCTGGTGTTGATGCTGAAGAGGAGGCAAAGCCTGGGCAGCTGGAGAGGAGCTTGGCAGCAAAGCGAAGAGGCAGAGGGAGAGGATTACGTTGAGCAAACACTCCACATTATGTGACGTGCTCCAAATGTTGATGGCTTCCAGGTGTCTCCTCTCTGGTGCCAGCCAGGACTCCTGCACGTGCTGTCCCTTTCTGCCTCCGTGAGTGATGTTAACCCAGCCAGCCCTGGCTGTTCCCTGGGTCAGAGACCTCTCTTCACACCGAGGTTAGAAACCTTTTTTTGCATCAGGGCTTCTCCTTTCTGTGAAGATAAGCAGAGCTGTTGCAGGGATTTGGGATTGAAAAGGTGTTATGGTTTGAGAAAACCCATAACAATTTATTAAGACAATTATCCTATCACCCAGTGACCCCTCCCCATCCAGGAGGGGGAATCGGGGAAAGCAAGGAAACACAAGGGTTGAAATATAAATAGGTTTAATAAGATAAGACTATATAATTAATAATAATACTGAAGAACCAGTATTAATCCTGATACCAATGTAAAATATACAAGGATTATACCCAGCCCACTCTATTGCAGGAAGCTATAGGCTTCCAGCAGGGACAGCCAACGTGGGACACGGCAAGTGCTGCAGCTTCAGGAGGAAGAGAAGGGGTCTGGCATGGGGGCAAGGAGCTTTCTGGACCATCGCCATCAAGGAAGGAGAAACTACGTGGCAAACTTTCTAATTTATATTGAATGTAATGTTCATGGTATGAAACAATCCTGGGTCAAATGCTGGGGTCTTGCTCCTCCTCATCCCTGCAGCTGGCAGGGTTCAAAAACACTGAGACCTTGAATCCCACATAGCCTGGCTGCCTATGAAGTAAATATTTCCACCAATTCAGAGACTAGAGTCTTCTTAAAAGTGCAGTTTTTCCACAGCATTAGAAGAGAAATGACCCCTGTGTCACTCAACCCGGGACAAAAGGGACGGTCACCGAAGACGGCGGGGGAAGAGATGCAGAGAGAAAAGGAGGCTGAAGGACCGGGTGCATTTGAAGTCCTCCAGCCCAGGCTCAGAAGTATGAATAATGTTTCCCGTTTTTCGAAACAAGCAGCCTCTGAATCTGCTCCCTTCCTGTCCAGACAGCCGTCGGAAGGAATGTCGGGCAGGAGTAACCAGCCCAGCCTTCCCGAGCCAGCAGAGGAGGTGGGGAGCTGGGAAGCTTGGCTTCTGGGGACGCCTGGGCTCGCCAGCAACAAGGACCAGCATTGGCAGTGGGAGGCAGGGCCAACAGGAGAAGAAAAAAATCACACGTCTGGGAGGGAAGAAGAAACGCCTTTGCCTTGCTGGGAAGAGAAGCCAGGGGGAAGGGCAGTGGGGTTTGTCAGCCCGGCCTTGCAGCCAAAGGAAACCTCAGAGTTGGAGCACAACGTGTCCATGGGCCAAGCCTGTGGGTGCAGAGCGGCGACCTCAGACTGCTGGGTTTCAGTGGATGAAGCCAGATAAATCTGCCTTGTGTGGAAAGCCAGGCTGAGAGTTGAGGATGTTCATCCTGGAGAAGAGAAGGCTCCTGGGAGAACTTAGAGCCCCTTCCAGTCCCTCAAGGGGCTCCAGGAAAACTGGGGTTGGACTCTGGATGAGGGAGGGGAGCCATAGGAGGAGGGGGAAGGGTTTTAAACTGAAAGAGGGGAGATTTAGATGAGATCTGGGGAAGAACTTGTTTGGTGTGAGGGTGGTGAGAGCCTGGCCCAGGTTGGCCAGAGAAGCTGTGGCTGCCCCATCCCTGGAGGGGTTCAAAACCAGGTTGGATGGGGTTTTGAGCAACCTGGTCTAGTTGGAGGTGTCTAGGAGGAGGGTTGGAACTGGATAATCTTTAAGGTCCCTTCCCACCCAGACCATTCCATGATTCTATGATGGGGATCTCAGCCAACAGGCTCTGCATATCACACTGGCTCTCCAGGCCTTTCCAGACACTGAGGGGACACTGCTACACCAAGCAGAGCTTAATTCCACCATAATGTCTTCCACGGTGACCCTCAAGCCTTGGGATTTGTTCATATTGATCCCTGTTGGGAGCTAAACGTCTATGATAATGTGCACTGTACATGGTATTTAGGTACACTGAGTGTTAGTCCTGCTGAAAACAGAAACACGGGGTGTTTTCAGTAGGATCAGCCCCCCCGAAAATCACCCAGGGGTTCATCACGGGGTGTTTTCAGTAGGATCAGCCCCCCAGAAAATCACCCAGGGGTTCATAGAATCATAGAATCATGTGGGGTTGGAAGGGACCTCTGGAGATCATCTAGTCCAACCCCCTGCCAGAGCAGGTCCACCCAGAGCAGGTTGCACAGGAACATGTCCAGGCGGGTTTTGAACATCTCCAGAGAAGGAGACTCCACTCCCCACCCCGGGCAGCCTCTTCCAGGGCTCTGCCACCCTTAAAGTAAAGAGGTCCCTCCTCATATTAGTTATTTATGTGGTCCCCAGGTCTGCTCGCAGGGCTCTGCCACCCTTAAAGTAAAGAAGTCCCTCCTCATGGTAGTTATTTATATGGTCCCCAGGTCTGCTCAGGTAAGTCTGTGTTCCCTATCCCACTCCAGAGCTGCCACGCTGGCAGCAAGTAGAGATGGAGCTGCTGGAAATTGCATCTGAACAGGGACACAAACAACACAACTGCTCTGAAAATGGTTCTAGTCTAAACACCCTGCCTGGACAACCGTAAATTTGAACAGATTTTAAAACAACCAACAAAACCCATGTATTTTCAGAGCTCTGACTGTCCTAAACAGTGGATTTAGTGAGAATTGCTGGAGTGAAGGGATTTAGACTGCTATGTGTGCAATCTCCCTCTTAAAATTTCCTGCAGAATGGGGCTAGTGGGTACAACAGCTGTCTTTCATCTTAGTTTAATCCACTTTTGACTCCCACGCGCAATTCTTTTTTTACACTTAGCAGTTACAAGCATCCATCAAACCAGGATGTTGCCCCTGGGGGTAGCTTAGCAGTTACAAGCATCCATCAAACCAGGACGTTGCCCCTGGGGGTAGTTTTTTTTTGTAGCTTCTGGGGCTTTTTCATAGCTTAGCATGTTCTCTTAGCATGCAACAGTGAGTTGATGTGGGGAATTTAATCCTTTTTTTTTAATATGAATGAAATTCTTTTTTTTTTTTCTTTTTGCAGTTGAAAAGCACGATCCAAAAGACAAAAAGGAAGACAGTGGCAACAGGGACATCTCATTAAAAATAGCCTCAGTTTTGCCTGGACTTCGCTATGCCTTACAGAAAGCCACCAGTTCTTCGTGGGGGGACACGGGCAGTACCAGCACACGTATCAAACAGCACCTCCAAGAATACTCAAAGCTTGATCAAAATCCACAACCTGCTTCTGGCCAAACCAGCAAAGTTCCCCTTTCTTCTCTCTTCTCCCCAACCGAGGAAGAATGTACTAAACCCTTCAAAAAACCCTCGGAGCAGTCCTTCTCCCAGCTGCGGTGTTATTTCTCCGATCCCAGCAGCTATACCCTGGAAATGTCATCTGCCTTAGGATGTTTGACTGGTGCTCTTCAGTCTCTTCGTTGCGAGGCTGATGGTAAAGAGGACATCTCTTCAGCGGTGCCACCGGACCCTCTTCCTTCCAACACAGTGGCAGAAAGAAGACTCAGAAGGAAACAATCAAAGCCAGCTGTGGGGCTGGACCAGGGTGGTGATGGACCCACAAAGGACGTCAACTCGGCCAGCAAGCTACGGGTGCAGCAGAGCAGGAGGAAATCCAGCCAAGCCATGGTGACCAACGCCAGGAAGAAATGGTCACCCCTCAAGAAGCAAATGCATCCCGTGGGGGACAGCGGCAGGAACAGGAAAGCAACGAAGAAGAAGAAAATCAACATCACTTTCTCTTTTCCTAAAAAGCCAGGGCTTGCGGCCAGTTCCAACGAGCCCATGCTTAAATTGGCCAATTTGCAGTTTCCACACCGAAGGAAAAGAGGTAAGTGTTATAGAAATGGGAGTGAATTCCTCCTGCTTCTCCAGGGTATCCAGCTGGAATATTTGGGGTTCACTACGAGCCATGTTTCTCACCATCCCCCAGGGTGTTTAGAGCAAAGAGACACCCCCTGAGCATCTAGATAGGTTTGTGATGTCTTCATGCTCTGTCTTTCAACCTGGGAAGGAGCTGTGACACGGGATTTCAGCAAAGGTGCCTGAAACCCACCATGCTGTTGCCTTGCACAGGTGATGGTGCACAGGGACATCAGCCAGGTCAGAGTTAGTGCATCCCTTGTCCAAGGGGCTGTCGATGGCTCAGACAAGGAGCAGTTATCAAAGCCATGGTCATTACAGGCTGCCTAGATAACAGAATCACAGAGTGACATGGAGCTGGAAGGGACCTCTGGAGATCATCTAGTCCAACCCCCCTACGAGAGCAGGGTCACCCAGAGCAGGTCCCACAGGAATGTGTCCAGGCAGGGTTTGAATGTCTCCAGAGAAGGAGACTCCACCACCTCTCTGGGCGGCCTGTTCCAGGGCTCTGCCACCCTCACAAGAAAGAAGTTCCTCCTCATATTTAGAAGGAACTTTCCATGTTCAAATTTGTGCCCATTTCCTCTTGTCCTGTCACTTGAAAAGAGACTGGTCCCATCCTCCTGACACCCACCCTTTAAATATTGATAAGCATTGATGAGATCCCCCCTCAGTTTTCTCTTTTCCAGACTAAAAAGACCCAAGTCCCTCAATCCTCCCTCAGAGAGATGCTCTGGTTCCCCTAATCACACTTGTGAGCCACAAGTCAGCTCTGATTCATAGTCCATCAAGCTCTGTCCCAGGGCATGTTCCCTCGGGGCTGGGTGTCCTTGCTGATGGATGTGGGAGAAGTTGTTGGGTGTTTCTTGGAGAGGTAAATAAGTACCCTCAGGGTACAAGTGTGCCAGGGAAGAGTTAGAATGACTTCTGCCCAGAGAACACCTATTTTAGGTCAGGAAAACAGGCTTTTAATGAGCTTAAGAAGTGATGCTTAACATTTAATAATTAATTAATTAATTTTACTAATCACTCACATGAGTTACAAACCCATTTGTAAGATCAGATGCATAAATCAAGCCATGGCAGACTACTCTGCTGCTGCCAATCACTTCTAAAGCCGTCCTTCCACATTCCTTAACTAGGTTATTTCGCAATTGCTCCTTTTTAATCCCAACATGTCTCAAGTCAAAAGAAATCATAGAATCATAGAATCGTCTAGGTTGGAAGAGACCCTTGGGATCATCGAGTCCAACCATCTACCCTACTCTACAAAGTCCTCCCCTACACCATGTCCCTTAGCACTGCATCTAAACGTCCCTTAAACACAGCCAGAGATGGTGACTCCACCACCTCCCTGGGCAGCCTGTTCCAATGCCCTATCACTCTTTCTGTGAAAAATTCCTTCCTAATGTTCAGTCTAAACCTCCCCTGTTGGAGCTTGAAGCCGTTCCCTCTCGTTCTATTGTTAATTACCTGTGAGAAGAGACCAGCACCAACCTCTCTACAGTGTCCTTTCAAGTAGTTGTAGAGAGTGATGAGGTCTCCCCTCAGCCTCCTCTTCCTCACACTAAACAGCCCCAACTCCCTCAGCCGCTCTTCATACGATTTGTTTTCCAGCCCCCTCACCAGCTTCGTTGCCCTCCTCTGCACTCGCTCCAGCACCTCGATATCTCTCTTGTATTGAGGTGCCCAAAACTGGACACAACACTCGAGGTGTGGCCTCACCAGTGCTGAGTACAGGGGCACAATCACCTCCCTACTTCTGCTGGTCACACTATTTTTGATACAAGCCAGAATGCCATTGGCTTTCTTGCCCACCTGGGCACACGGCCGGCTCATATTCAGCCGTTTGTCAACTAATACCCTCCCTTTTCCCTGTCCCAGGTGCAGAGGTCCTGTCTGCAGAATTTGTGCACAAAACGCAGGCTGAACCCGTTCAGAAGGAAACCTCAGCTCCTGACGATCCCGGGTTGCAAACGAAGAGAGCGAAGACGCTGAAGAACTCGGATGTGAAAAAGGTTCCTGCTGCTGAGAGCGCCACGAAGCCAGTGAAAAGCAAGATGCTCAAAAGCGTGGCTGACAGCCCGTCCAACCCGCAAGCCAAAAAGCAAGCAGAAAGTGGTAAGAGTGCTGTTCCCTGTGGAAATTTTTGTTTTAGAAGCCAAGCCATCAAACGTCACGGTGAGGTCATGACCACATGATAGTAACAGCCTGTTTTTCGGCAGCAAAAGGGTCTTAACAACATTGAGAGGGTCTGGACTGGGGTCTGAGTGCTGCTGCCACACAGCCTGCAGCTACCCAGTTGTGCACAGTAGTGTAAAACATGAATGCAGCTGTAAAAATGACAGTTACAATCACAGAATCATAGAATTGTCAAGGTTAGAAGGGACCTGTCAGATCTTTGAGTCCAACCATCAACCTAACACTGACAAAAACCATCATGTCCCTCAGCACCACGTCTGCCCGGCTTTTAAATCCCTCCAGGGATGGTGACTCCACCACTTCCCTGGGCAGCCTCTTCCAAGGCTTGATAACCTTTCCAGTGAAGAAATTTTTCCTAATATCTGATTTAAACCTCCCCTGGTGCAACTTGAGGCCATTTCCTCTTGTCCCATCGCCTGTTCCTTGGGAGAAGAGACCAACTCCCCTGGCTACACCCTCCTTTCAGAGAGTTTTAGAGAAGGTCTCCCTTCAACCTCCTTTTCTCCAGGCTGAACACCTCCAGTTCTCTTAACTTCTCCTCACAAGACTTGTTCTCCAGACCCCTCACCAGCTCCGTTGCCCTTCTCTGGACCCGCTCCAGCCCCTCAATGTCTTTTTTGAGGTGAGGGGCCCAAAACTGGACACAGCCCTTGAGCTGGGACCTCACCAGTGCCCAGCACAGGGGGACAGTCACTGCCCCAGTCCTACTGGCCACACTGTTCTTGATACAAGCCAGGATGCCATTGGCCTTCTTGACCAACTGGGCATACTGCTGGCTCATGTTCACCAATTCCAAACCTGGGCACACTGCTGGCTCATGTTCACCAGTTCCAGGATGGTTCCACACAGGTTCTCTTCTGAGTCCTTTCCTAAGCCTCCAGTTTGTGTCTTTGGCACTTTGGGATAGTTTAAAAAGCTTGATTTTTCTTTTTAACTGCCGAGCTCTGAGGCAGCTCACGGACAGAGCGTTACAACCTCTGCTCGTAGCCAGGGTCTGCCTGGATTTTTAGTCCATTACGCTGTAAATCCAGTTGTTTTTAAGAGTGGAATTGTCGCAGACAGACTGGGGGGGGGATTTAAGAGGCAGCCCCTGAGTGCAGCGTCTGCAGGTGCTGGCTGGGAGTCTTCTGCTGAACTGAGAACCACTATTTCGGTGCCAAAATAAATGGTGGAACAGGAAAGTTCATTTTCTGTTAATTTGTCATGTTTTCTCGCACTCGTGCTTTTATATCCTTTTTTCAGATCTGTGTCTGCTCTTTCTTTTTCCCCCCTTTCCTGGGGGAGGTGGAGCCTTTGAAGGCTGGATTAACCACCTTGGCTCGGTTTATTAATTTCTTTTTAGGCTTTTATTGCCTCGTGTTCCTGAAACGTGGCACTTTTGTCAGCCTGGGTGTATCAAACACCACCCCTTGTTGTCCCTGTCACGTCAGGGATCCCAGAGCCAGTGCTCTTGCAGGGCCTGGATGTCTGGTGGGTCCTGCTGAATGCCAGGATCTGCCAAAAATTCAAAAGAAGAGTGGTTAGCAGTCAGAAATACTCGTTTTCTGTGTCGTATTACGCAGTTCTCAAGGAAATCATTGTAACGTGTTGGACTTTAGCACAGATGGGATTTATAAGGCTTTACTTGAGAGATTTTGGTGATGGTTTTTGGTAGAAGGCATTAACCTTGTGTCATGACTCATACTGCTTTTACGAATATGGGCCTTGAGCCACGGTGAGGGGCATTTTTAAGGCTGAAAACGCAATCGGCGCTTATTTGCTGTGCTCTGGCTGCCTTTGGGAGCCCCCAGGTTTCCTTGTGTGCTCTGAGTTAGAGCTCAGGGGCAGGTTATGGCCCTGAGGGGACGTGCAGTGAGAAGCATGAGGACGGGGTGTGGGTTTTCTCTGTGTTTTAGAAGGGCTTTTTTTTTGTAACTGCGTGTTGTGATTTAGTCCCAGCCGATAACTAAGCACCGTGCGGCCGCTCACTCACTCCTCCCCTTCCTCCCCACAGTGAGTTGGGAAGGAGAATCCAAAGAAAGAGGTAAAACTCACGGGTTGGGATAAAGGCAACTTAATAAAACAGCAAAGGAAGAGGAAAAATAATAACAGTAATATTGATAAAAGAATATATGAAGCGAGTGACACACAGCGCAATTGCTCAGCCCCTTCCTGAGCCCTCCTGGCTTCCTGTGAAATTTAACTGTATCTCAGCTAAAACCAGGACATTTATCCACTCCTTATTCTATACCATCTCCATCATGCCCAGATGCTACATTTTCCAATTAAGCACCACTTTTCCTGTCTCTCGGATGTCATTCCCTCAGGCATTTCAGAGGCCATCCCTCTAAAACGTCCATTGAGTTCATTTAATCCATGACTTAAATCCATGACATTTAAAAAGTGAGGGGAAGTTGAGGGAGCAGGGGGAAAGTGTTTCCCCTTCTCCCCCCATAAATTGGTTCTCCGAGGAGAAAAGGTAAAGAGTGTAATTATTAATAATTTCCGCTAGATGGCTGTGGAAGTACGGAGATGATGGCAATGCTGAGTACAAGTACCTGATGGAGGATCTCACCATCCCTGTTACGTGGTACAATCAAATGATAACCTTGAACTAGAGATGATAATCAGCACAACAGGGAGGAAGTAAGATATTACACAGTTGTCATGGTTTCAGCTGGGATGGAGTTAAGCAGCTGGTGAGGCCCCACCTCGAAGGCTGTGTCCAGTTTTGGGCCCCTCACCTCAAAAAGATATTGAGATGCTGGAGCAGGTCCAGAGTAGGACAACGGAGCTGGTGAGGGGTCTGTAGCACAAGTCTGGTGAGGAGAGGTTAAGAGAGCTGGGGGTGTTCAGCCTGGAGGAAAGGAGGCTGAGGGGAGACCTTCTCGCTCTCTCCAACTCCCTGAAAGGAGGGTGTAGTCAGGAGGAATTTGGTCTCTTCTCCCAAGGAACAGGTGATGGGACAAAAGGAAATGGCCTCAAGTTGTGCCAGGGGAGGTTCAGATTGGATATTTGAAAAAAATGTTCACACTGAAAGGGTTATTAAGGCTTGGCAGAGGCTGCCCAGGGAAGTGGTGGAGTCACCATCCCTGGAGGGATGTAAAAGCTGAGCAGACGTGGTGCTGAGGGACATGGTTTATCAGTGGTTTTTGTCAGTGTTGTGTTGATCGTTGGACTCGATGATCTTAAAGGTCTCTTCCAACCTGGACAATTCTGTGATTCTAATCCTTTATTTCAGATTTGGGATGGAACAGTGTGATAGCACGCTGGTGGTTTTGATTCTTCCTAAGCAATCAAGGCCTTTTCTGCTCCTCACACCACCCCACCAGCGAGTAGACTGGGAGGGCACAAGATGTTGGGAGAAGACACAGCTGGGATGGCTGACACCAACTGACCAAAGGGATATTCCATTTTCTTCACTTTTACTCTTCCATTTCTACCCTCCATCACACTGTGGGGAGCGAGCAAATGGCTGCGTGGTCCTAACTGTCAGCTGGGCTTAAACCCTGACAACACAGCTCAGGTGACACACACAACATCTCTGAGAGCAAATAAATCAATATTATGAGCAGTGACTATTAAACTAATATAATGAATAATTATAACAAATCTGTTTTAACATGCTCTGGTCAGATCTGTCGTTATCTCAACCCTTCAAGACCCACGTTGGGTGCCAAAATGAACTGTCGTGGTTTAACCCAGCAGGTGTCAAGCACCAGTGGGATGGAGAGGAAAAACAAAAAGAAAGTAAAATTCGTGGGTTGAGAAAAGAGTTTAATAGGACAGTGAAGGAAGAGAAAATAATAATAATAATGGTGAAATGTCATATGGTATGGAACGCCCCTTTGGCCAGGTTGGGTCGACTGTCCTGGCTGTGCTTCCTCACAACTTCTCGTGCACCTCCTCGTGGGCAGAGCAGGGGAAGATGAAAAGTTCTTATCTTAGCATAAGCCCTACTTAGAAACGACTTAAGCCCTACTTAGAGCAAATGGCTGCGTGGTCCTAACTGTCAGCTGGGCTTAAACCCTGACAACACAGCTCAGGTGACACACACAACATCTCTGAGAGCAAATAAATCAATATTATGAGCAGTGACTATTAAACTAATATAATGAATAATTATAACAAATCTGTTTTAACATGCTCTGGTCAGATCTGTCGTTATCTCAACCCTTCAAGACCCACGTTGGGTGCCAAAATGAACTGTCGTGGTTTAACCCAGCAGGTGTCAAGCACCAGTGGGATGGAGAGGAAAAACAAAAAGAAAGTAAAATTCGTGGGTTGAGAAAAGAGTTTAATAGGACAGTGAAGGAAGAGAAAATAATAATAATAATGGTGAAATGTCATATGGTATGGAACGCCCCTTTGGCCAGGTTGGGTCGACTGTCCTGGCTGTGCTTCCTCACAACTTCTCGTGCACCTCCTCGTGGGCAGAGCAGGGGAATATGAAAAGTTCTTGTCTTAGTATAAGCCCTACTTAGAAACGACTGAAACCACCAGTGCGTTAGCAACGTTATTCTCGTACTAAACCCAAACCACAGCACGGTACCAGCTACGAGGAGGAAAATTAACTCCATCTCAGCCAAAACTGGGGCAGAGAGAAGCTCTATTTCCTGCCAGACTGAAAGCCTGCTTTGAACACCTTCTTGAGGCCACACCTGGAGTATTGTGTCCAGTTTTGGGCACCTCAATGCAAGAGAGATATTGAGGTGCTGGAGCGAGTGCAGAGGAGGGCAACGAAGCTGGTGAGGGGGCTGGAAAACAAATCGTATGAGGAGCAGCTGAGGGAGTTGGGACTGTTTAGTATGAGGAAGAGGAGGCTGAGGGGAGACCTCATCACTCTCTACAACTACTTGAAAGGACATTGTAGAGAGGTTGGTGCTGGTCTCTTCTCACAGGTAATTAGTGACAGAACGAGAGGGAACGGCTTCAAGCTCCAACAGGGTAGGTTTAGATTGAACATTAGGAAGGAATTTTTCACCAAAAGAGTGGTCAGGCATTGGAACAGGCTGCCCAGGGAGGTGGTGGAGTCACCATCTCTGGCTGTGTTTAAGGGACGTTTAGATGCAGTGCTGAGGGACATGGTGTAGGGGAGGACTTTGTAGAGTAGGATAGATGGTTGGACTCGATGATCCCAAGGGTCTCTTCCAACCTGGACGATTCTATGATTCTTTTGTTCATTTTCTGACTTTTGTTTTTCTCATGCAGAGCGGAAGGAGCCCTTCTCTGTCCTCCCGAGCGACGTTTCTTCCCAAAGCCACCAAACGAGTGACATTTACCCAGGAGGAGTTGCCGATCTCGGTTTCGATCTGAAGGGGAACAACTACGAGTCCCATGCCTTGAACTTGCTGGCTGACCTGGCTCTGGGTTCCTGTATTCCCTCGTTTATCCCCAGGGATGGCAGGATAACCCCTGTGTCCTGCAGCCCCTCCAGCAACTCTGCGAAGGAGCAACGGAGTCATCGCAAGCACAAGTCCTCGCGTGTTGGTTCCGACCACGAATACCACAGGGTGGACAAGGTCTCAAAGGGAACCACTTCTCCTAGCAAAGGGTCGCTGAACCAGAAGCTTCCTCCTGCTGAAAAAATAGACTTAAATGATTTGGCTTCTATTCCCAGGGAGAAAAACCTTGGGATTTTCAGCAAGAAGAACAGTGCCAGCCCCAACCCTGCAAAACCCCCAGCGTTGCCTCCAAGAGAGGCTCAAGAAGCCCTTGAGGTGAACAAGCACTCCTTCATCTCTGCTGAGCACTCGTACGCCTCGCAGATGCCTGAGCACTCAAAGAAACACGTGTATCCCAGAGGTTCCCCTTACCCTGGACCAGCACCTTCCAGAAACGGGACGAGGAACCCCCGAACAGGACCTTTGGTTGGGAAAGTCCTGCCTTTCCGCCACCAGCAGAACAGCACCCACCCGCAGCGGCCCTTCGAGGCCGTGGCCGTGAAGCGCAGGAGCAGCCTGGTGTCCCCCAGGCTCAAGGAGAACTTCGCCAAGTCCCACACGGTGAACATCTGCGGCAAGTCGTTGAAGGTGACGTGCCATTGGGAGGCAGAGTATCTCTTCAATCTGGACAGCAGGTACACCAACGATGCCTTGGAGAAAACCGTCATCCGCGCCCTGCACGGGTAAGTCAGTCTGGAAGGCCACCTGCAGGGGATGTCTCTTGCTGGATATCTGGAGCATGTTTGGAAGGGGCTTCCTTTCCTCTTCTTTTGCTTTGCCTTGCGTGTTAAGTGCCTTTTTCCCCTTATGCTCAGGTGCCCAGTTTTGCTGTGTTCAAGCTGGTGGGTGTCTTCCCTGGGGAGAAGGACTTGGGGATACCGGTGGGTGAAAAATTGGACGGGCTGACAATGTGCTCTTGTAGCCCAGAAAGGCAGTTGTATCCCCCTTATGCTCAGGTGCCCAGTTTTGCTGTGTTCAAGCTGGTGGGTGTCTTCCCTGGGGAGAAGGACTTGGGGATACTGGTGGGTGAAAAATTGGACGAGCTGGCAATGTGCTCTTGTAGCCCAGAAAGCCAGTTGTATCTTGGATTGCATCAAAAGAGGGCCAGCAGATTGAGAGAAGTGATTCTGCCCCTCTGCTCTGCTCTGGTGAGACCCCACCTGGAGTATTGCATCCAGCTTTGGAGTCCTCAGCACAGGAGAGACATGTTCCTGTTGGAGCGGGGCCAGAGGAGGCCATGGAGATACTCTGAGAGCTGGAGGCCCTCTGCTGTGAGGACAGGCTGAGACAGTTGGGGGGGTTCAGCCTGGAGAAGAGAAAGCTCCGGGTAGACCTTACTGTCGCCTATTTGATATATAAAGGGGGCTTATAGGAAAGATGGAGAGAGACTTTTTGCCAAGGCCTGTAGTGACAGGACAAGGGGCAATGATTTTAACCTGAGAGAGGGCAGGTTTGGTTTGGACATGAGGAAGAAATGTTTAATGCCAAGGTTGGTGAGATACGGGCCCAGGTTGGCCAGAGAAGCTGTGGCTGCCCCATCCCTGGAGGGGTTCAAGGCCAAGTTGGAGGGGCTTTGAGCAACCTCGTCTAGTGGAAGATGTCCCTGGCATCTTCTCACATGGCAGGGGGTTGGACTGGATGATCTTTAAAGGCCCCTCCTAGTCCAAACCATTCTATGATTCCCATGTCTCTGCAGCTAGAATTGGAGCCTATAGCCATAGACGTGTGTCCTCCTTTGCAGTTATGAGTTTCTCTTTTTTTCGTCAAGTTGGAAACTCACAGAATCACAGAATGATATGGGGTTGGAAGGGACCTCTGGAGATCATCAAGTCCAACATCCTGCCAGAGCAAGGTCACCCAGAGCAGGCTGCACAGGAACATGTCCAGAAAGATTTTGAATGTCTCCAGAGAAGGAGACTCCACCACCTCCCTGGGCAGCCTCTGCCAGGGCTCTGCCACCCTCACAGGAAAGAAGTTCCTCCTCATGTTTAGATGGAACTTTCCATGGTCACGTTTGTGCCCGTTACCCTTTGTCCTGTCCCTGGGCACCACTGAAAAAAGACTGGTCCCATCCTCCTGACACTCACCCTTGAAGGATTGATAAGCGTTGATCAGATCCCCCCTCAGTCTGCTCTTCTCCAGACTAAAAAGACTCAAGTCCCTCAGCCTTTCCTCAGCAGAGAGATGTTCTAGTCCCTTCATCATCTTTGTAGCCTCTGCTGTCCCCTCTCCAGCAGTTCCCTGTCCTTCTTGAACTGGGGAACCCAGTGCTCCAGTTGGGGTCTCCCCAGGGCAGAGCAGAGGGGCAGGATGACCTCCCTGAACCTGCTGGCCACACACACTCTTCTTGATGCCCCCCAGGATGCCATTGGCCTTCTTGGCCACAAGGGCACATTGCTGGCTCATGGATTGTTCCATCAAGCGATCTGTGATTGCAGTGGGGCATTTGCAGCATCCCCTGCATTGAGGCTTAGCACCGTGGGGAACCAGGAGATGACTTACCTAGTCATCCAGAGGGAGGATGAAAATGTTTCAGGCTGTGTTTGCTTTTCCTTCCAGGCCCTGGGACCCTGATCTGCCTGATGATGTAGAAGAGATGAAGCTGATCCTTCATATGTGGGTGGCTCTCTTCTACAGCAAACCCAGCAAACTCCTGAGTAGCAAAAGGAAGGTGGTGGAGCACAGCAACCCCGAGAAGTATGTCTCATTAAACAGCACTGGGGACTTTCTTGAGCTGAGCGATGACGGTGAGGACTGTTTTGGGTTGGAGACTTGCCCTGCAGACTCTCGTTCAGATCCTGACCAGACTCCCAGCAGCTCCCTGGATCACAGCACACCATGCCAGGGATCTTTCCACCCAGAGGAGAGCCCTGCAGACTCTCAGACTGATGCTGCTGGGACTCCCGGTGTTGTCGATAGTATGGTATCATCTTCTTCAGGGGAACTACCCTGTGAGGAGGAGGAACCTACCTCCACAAGCTGTCCCGAGAGCCTTTCCCTCGCTGAACGTGCTGATGAGAGCCCAGCTGTGAAAGACAGGCAGATGGCAGTCCTTCCTGAGGAACGTGTGCCTGATGTCTCAACCATCACTGTGGTAAGAGCTTGGGGTTTGGGTGGCAGGAGTTTACAGGGCACAGAATGCATTTTGCACTTATGGGAGTAGGTTCTTAGGAGAGGTGTGGTCATGGGCTCTCTTAGAGCCAGTTAGTGGGCGTCCTCAAAGCAGGACAGAGAAATGTCCCCCAGCATTTACCTGCCCCAAGTTGGGCGTCCTCAAAGCAGGACAGAGAAATGTATCCCAGCATTTACCTGCCTCAAGTGAGTCCTCAACACAGGAAGGACATGGAGTTGTTGGATGGGGCCAGAGGAGGCCATGGAGACGCTGGGAGGGCTGGAGCCCCTCTGCTGGGAGGGGGGGCTGAGAGAGTTGGGGGGGTTCAGCCTGGAGAAGAGAAGGCTCCGGGGAGACCTTAGAGCCACTTCTAAGAATTCCTAAGAACTTCTAAGTTCCCAAGAACTTCTAAGAGTTCCTAAGAACTCCTAAGAGTTCTTCTGGGGAAGAACTTCTTTGCTGTGAGGGTGGTGAGAGCCTGGCCCAGGTTGGCCAGAGAAGCTGTGGCTGCCCCATCCCTGGAGGGGTTCAAGGCCAGGTTGGAGGGGGCTTAAAGCAACGTGGTCTGGTGGGAGGTGTCCCTGCCCAGGGCAGGGGGCTTGGAACTAGATGATCTTTGAGGTCCCTTCCAACCCAAACCATTCCATGATTCTGTGACACGCAGACATGCTCAGTGTCACCATGAAGAAGCTTTCAGGCCTCAAGTCTGGCTTTGGATGTCCTCTTGGATTGAGCTGACATCCCTGGACTCTGGCACAAGCCATATCTATCCCTGTCCAAGAGAGTGGGGTCTCGATGTAGACGCTGTCCAGGGGGGACAAATCCCAAAGAGCTTGAGCAATTAAAGTGTGGAGCTCGACATCTGTTCCTGGTTTCAGTGTGAGCTTGGACAAGGTCTCAGACTGGCATTTAACAGAGGGACAAGAGGAACCACAAACACCCCAGACTGAGCCTTAAAAGCCTTCCTGTCTCCTGTGGTCACAGCAGCCTAGATGTTTTGAGGGACATGGCACAGGTGGTCCTCTGCTTATTTGGGAGAGCTGAGGTTTGCTTGGAGAGGTTTTCCACACACAGATGGCAGCGCAGTGCGTTGCAGCATTTTCCTTACCCCTCTGCTGAAGTCAGTTAATATTCCATTCTGGGGATGGTCTTTAAAATTACTTTTTACAGTTTCTATGGTCTGCAGGATGGTCAGGAGTGGAGGCGATTGGGTAAATATAAAACATGGGTGTCTGCTGACATTTTACTTAGGGACAGGGTTTAGTGGTGGTTTTTGTCAGCGTTGGGTTGATGGTTGGACTCGAGGATCTGAAAGGTCCCTTCCAACCCAGACAATTCTATGAATCCACAATTTTTCAAGCCTGAATTCTGTGGGACTCTGCTTGTCGGCTGCAGTGGGGATGGCAGGGGCTCACACAGGGTAAGGACTCACTCTGGACTGATGTTAGAGCCAAACTCAAACCTGTTCTCCCCGGTTGCTGTTGGGATGGTTGCACTCACAAAGTTTGAGGGTTTAAAATATCTGTAGAATCATAGAATCATTGAGGTTGGAAGAGACCCTTGGGATCATCGAGTCCAACCATCTACCCTACTCTACAAAGTCCTCCCCTACACCATATCCCTCAGTACCCCATCTAAACGTCCCTTAAACACAGCCAGGGATGGTGACTCCACCACCTCCCTGGGCAGCCTGTTCCAATGCCCGACCACTCTTTGGGTGAAAAATTCCTTCCTAATGTTCAATCTAAACCTACCCTGTTGCAGCTTGAAGCCGTTCCCTCTTGTTCTGTCACTAATTACCTGTGAGAAGAGACCAGCACCAACCTCTCTACAGTGTCCTTTCAAGTAGTTGTAGAGAGTGATGAGGTCTCCCCTCAGCCTCCTCTTCCTCATACTAAACAGCCCCAGCTCCTTCAACCTGTATCCATGTCCCAGCTCCCTCATTCACCTCTTTTGAAGATTAAACTCTGAATTGTGTTGTTTCAGGAGGACCCACCCAAGGAGGGAGTGTCGGATGCTACGATTGCCCCCAGCCCTTCTGAAGAGCTTCGAGATGCCGAGAAGCCCCCACCTGTGTTGAACGGGGAAAACCTCTGCAGCCAAACCCTGAATCCCAGTGCAGCTCCCTGGAGTGATGCACCAAGTGAGCTGTGTGGACCTGGAGAGCAGCAGGAGAGTGGGTGGGCAGCAGGGTCAGGGGGTGTCCCTGGCCCTCCGGAGGACAGGGACAGCTTGGGAGATGCTGGGCACTCTACGGAGGTTGAGGACAGCAGCTTGGCCACCAGCAACGGACCACAACGTCCCTGTGATTTGATACCCTTAGAAGCATGTCCCAAAACTGCCAAGCCCACTGGTGCCAGCGAGGAAGGGAAGGAATCACAAGACCCCTTTGGACATCCAGAAAAAGAGGAGAAAGAGGTGGAAGAGGGAAAAAAAGAGAAAGAGGATTCTGAGTATGAAAACACAGCCCTGGGGCCTGTTGATTTAGCGTTTTCTGAGAGCGGTGATGCCGACGTGGAGCATGAACACAGTGAGCAGAAGCCAGTGAATTCAGCATGTCCAAAGGACTTTGGAGTTCCTGGAGAGGGCCCTGCTGCCTCAGCGTCCCCCTGCCCGGGCAGGTCAACACCAGTATTGTCAGAGGAGACTGGGACTGAGACTGGTCCTCAAGGGCTTCCTGGTGAGGTGGCACCAAGCCTGGACACGCTGCAGAAGCCCTGTGAGGCATCTGCCACCCCAGATGCAGAGACAAATGGTGTTGGTTTGGCACAAGCAGCCAGTCCAGACCGCGTGGGGTCACCTTGTGACAGCAGGTTGATGCCATCATCACCATCTGATCCGAGCCTGGTGTGTGGGACGCAGCCAGACAGCATTACAGGCAACGTGGGACCTGCTGGAGAAACGCTTGAAGACAGCTTGGAGCAGAAGGACAAGGACTGTTCGCCCTCTGCAGAAAGGTTGGAGCCTGCTGGGAGCAAAGCTGCTGGCACAGCTGGCCTGGAGTCACCATGTGGCCAGGGGCCATCACTAACATTGTCCCCTGACTCCAGCTCGGTCTGCGTGGCATCTCTTGATGGAACAACAGATCTGGGGGCTGCTCCAGAAGACCAGGAGGCCATGGCAAGCATCCAGTCTCCATTGCAGAGCGACCTGGGAGGGAGCAGCTGCCTTTCCCAAAGGGATGGTGGTGACTTTTGTGCTGACCTCGCTTCGCTGAGTGAATCAAACCAAGAAGGGGACAAGGTTTTGGTGGAAGAACAGAGTAGCAGCCCTTCTGCCAACCACACAGATGTGTCCCGGGGAGCAGATGACAGCCAGGGCTTCGCCTTCGACCGTACAGCCCTAGCAGGTGGCTCTGAAGCTGGGGAGAGCCATGGTGCAGAAAAGTCCCCCAGGAGTGACAAAACGAACACAACGATGGTAATTAATGCACCGGAGGAGCCAGAGCCCTCTCTTCATCACCTCCTGCAATCAGAGCCCTCCTCCTCCTCGGTGGGAGAGGGGACATCTGCCATGAAGGAGCACCCCAAGGAGCAGCAGAGCTTCCCAGACGGCCTGTCCCTACCTGCCCGCACAGATTTGGCTCCTGCTTCTCCCCCCAAGCAGGACCCTCTTCCTCGTGGTGGAGATGGAGACACCTCCCACCACTTGTTAGAACAAAGTGAGCGGTGGCCAGTCCCGTGCCAAAATGAGAAGCCCAACCAGCAAGTAGGTCCTGCAGAGGTGGCTACCGAGAGCCTGGACGGCTCATTAAAGCCCAGTTGTGCAGAGGAGGTGACAAAAGACACGGGTCCCTGCTGTGCAGAGGTGGCAGAGAGCTCCCCCCGGGATGTGGTGGTACCAGGTAGCCCCAGTTGGACGCCTCCTTCTCCTCCACACAACCACAAGGCAGGTCTGCATGGCATTGAGCTGGACTCAGCCCTCCATACGTACCCCGAGATGTGCTCCCCCAGCGTGAGTCTGGCTCCAGGTGGTTCCCCAACATCCTACTACGTGGAACAGACACCACTGGGTGCTTGCTCCAGGTGTGCCAGCCTTGGGGACATGGGAGAGAGCCTTGAGGAGGAGGAACCCATCCCATGTGAGGATTCAGAAGGAGGAAGCAGCCTCCCTCTTGCCAGTCCCGCGTCTTTTTTGGAGGGGGAGTCGCTCACACCGCTGTGCGAGTCCCTGTTGGCGTGCAGGCATGAGGCTGAGGGATCTGACACCTTTGCTGATGTGCACCATGGCAGAGTGGAGGTGGAAGAGGGAGAAATCCCCACTCCCCCCTTCCCAATGTCACCGTCAGGATCACGCAGGGGGATTTCAGGAGAGAGCCTGGAGCTTAGTGACACTGAGGATCTTTCAGACACGCTCCCGAGGTCCAAGCAGCTCCTTGGCAGAGACAGACACATGGACTCAACCTCTGAAGGTCTGTTTGAGTTCTCCTCCAGTGACTCAGACCAGGAATATTTTGGGGGATCTGCAGATGTTGCGGACGCAAGGACTAACTGTGACTCCTCCTCTCCAAGCTTGGTGGGGTGCAGGGAGGACTGGGGCTCGCTGGGCATGGAGGGGGGCTCATGGGGTGATCATGGCTGGTTGATCACCCCGGGACAAGCCAGCAGTAGGTACGTTCCACCCTACGTCAACATTAGGGACAGGCAGGGGATCTCCAAGGACTACCAGAACTTTGTGGTCACCACAAAGCACCCGGAGAGGATGGGAAATGTTCAACCTTGGAAGAGGCGCAGCCACCGCGCGGGGCAGTCTCCTTTGGTAAGGTCACTGATGGGGACTTGGAGGGGTTTTGAGGAGATCACCCAGCGCACGTTGGACATGGAGTGCCTCCGTTTCCATTATAAGCTAAAACAAATCCTAAGGAATAGGAACCCGCCCTTTTCTACCTCCAAAAGCATCTTTCCAAAAGACTTTGCTCCCCGGGTGATGTCCGAGACGTTGCCCGTGCGAGAAGCTCCCGTCCCACTCTCCCCACGGAGCAGGAGCCCTTTGAAGGTGACGCTCCTGCCCTCCCACACGTGGCCGAGGGGCTGGTGTGGGGATCCCTGTGCCCCACGGTGGGACGACCTCTGGGACAACAGGAGCAGGTCCAGATCCCGAACCAGCAGCCAGGACCACGTGGCCCCTTTCCACCTCAACAAGCTCAGATATGATAATAAGCTAAAGGACTCACGAGGGGACATCGCCGTCATCCTGGACGAGTACGCCGAGCTCAACAGGGTGAGGCTGAGCAGGGCGGACACGGGGGACAGAGGGATGGCCCCAGCACCAAGGGAGACCAGGAACGAGTGGTCCCACGTGTCCCATCCCGTCAGGATGACCGCCTTCCAGGAGATGGTCGCCGACCTGTGTAGCACCTTGCGTTTCCGCCTGCGGAGCGTGGCCGAGGAGGCCTGTGGCCGTGCCGGCATGTTCTACCTGGTGGAGACGGGCGAGGACCCTTTCTTTGCAAGAGTGAAGGTAACAGCTGGTTCCTGCCGGCCTGGCTGGGGATGGGTGGCCCTGGGGTGAGAGCTTGAGGGCATAAGTTAAAATCGTAGAATAATTTAGGTTGGAAAAGACCCTTGAGACCATGGAGTCCAACCGTTAACCCAACGCTGACAAACTCAACAGGGTGAGGCTGAGCAGGGCGGACACGGGGGACAGAGGGATGGCCCCAGCACCAAGGGAGACCAGGAGCGAGTGGCCCCGAGTGTCCCATCCCATCAGGATGACCGCCTTCCAGGAGATGGTCGCCGACCTGTGTAGCACCCTGCGTTTCCGCCTGCGGAGCATGGCCGAGGAGGCCTGTGGCCATGCCGGCATGTTCTACCTGGTGGAGACGGGCGAGGACCCTTTCTTTGCAAGAGTGAAGGTAACAGCCGGGTCCTGCCAGCCTGGATGGGGATGGGTGGCCCTGGGGTGAGAGCTTGAGGGCATAAGTTAAAATCGTAGAATAATTTAGGTTGGAAAAGACCCTTGAGACCATGGAGTCCAACCGTTAACCCAACGCTGACAAAACCACCACTAAACCATGTCCCTCAGCACCACGTCTGCCCGGCTTTTAAATACCTCCAGTGGTGGAGCACTGGAACAGGTTGCCCAGGGAGGTGGTTGAGGCCCCTTCCCTGGAGATATTCAAGGTGAGGCTTGATGAGGCCCTGGGGAACCTGGTCTAGTTGGGGGTGTCCCTGCTGACTGCGGGGAGGTCGGACTAGATGACCTTTGGAGGTCCCTTCCGGCCTGGGCAATTCTATGACTCTATGACTTTATGGTGACTCAACCACCTCCATGGGCAGCCTCTTCCAAGGCTTGACAACCCTTTTGGTGCAGCAGAACCCTCACCAGCTCCGTTGCCCTTCTCTGGACACATTCCAGTACCTCTCCTGGTGCGACGTGAAGCCATTTCGTCTTGTCCTATCACTTGAACATCCCCTGGGCCAAAACAAATCAGAGCTGCAGCAGGAGGAACTACCTGAACTACCTGAACACTTGTGCTCCAGACCCCTCCCCATTTCCATTGCCCTTCTCTGGACACACTCCAGTACCTCTCCTGGTGCAACGTGAAGCCATTTCTTCTTGTCCTATCACTTGAACATCCCCTGGGCCAAAACAAATCAGAGCTGCAGCAGGAGGAGCCCAAACTCAGCTCCTGCAAGGTGGCTTTTGGTTGAGCTCTCGTTAAAGGGTTGGGAACTCGGGGAGGGTGATTGAGCAGGAAGATGAGCTGCTCCAAAAGAGCAAGGAGGCCTGATGTTTGGTACGGTGAGATGCTGGAGGTGGTTTTCTAAAAGGTTTTTGCCACCTAAGGTAAATGGCTGCTCCTTCCCCCTCTGACTGGAGCCCCAGCATGGAGTACAGAGTGGCTTTGACAGAGGGACACCAGGGTGCCTGGTTGGGGTCGCTGTCTCATCCCTCCCTCCTTGTCCCCAAAACACGTGTGTGCCTGGAGCGCGGCACTGCCGGTGTGAAGACAGTCTCTGTACAAACCTTCTTGAACCATTTCTGTTTCAGGCCTTGCTGAAGAAAGACGGCCGCGTGGAGGTCGAACCTCTGAGCTTCTGCGAAGCCAAACACCCAGGTGTCAACAGGCTCCTTGTCATCATCAGGAACAAGGACATTTCCTCACACATCCACAATGTAAGGCCTGAACCCATTCTTTTTTTTTTTTTTTTCCTATCATCACTAGTTTTGAGTATCAGGATCCATTCTAAAGATTTTAAATTTTACACTATATATGCATAGGATCTGGATGCCCATGAGACAACAGTGTGCCCTTGTGGCCAAGAAGGCCAATGGCATCCTGGGGGACATCAAGAAGAGTGTGACCAGCAGGTGGAGGGAGGTCATCCTGCCCCTCTGCTCTACCCTGGGGAGGCCCCATCTGGAGCACTGAGTCCAGTTCTGGGCTCCCCAGTTCCAGAAGGACAGGGAACTGCTGGAGAGGGGACAGCAAAGAGCTACAAAGATGATGAGGGGCCTGGAGCATCTCTCTGATGAAGAAAGGCTGAGGGACTTGGGTCTTTTTAGTCTGGAGAAGAGAAGGCTGAGGGGGGATCTGATCAATGCCTATAAATCCTTCAAGGGTGGGTGTCAGGAGGATGGGGCCAGGCTTTTTTCAGTGGTGCCCAGTGACAGGGCAAAGGGTAACGGGCAAAACATGACCATGGGAAGTTCCATCTCAACATGAGGAGGAACTTCTTTCCTTTGGGGGTGTCAAAGCCCTGGAAGAGGCTGCCCAGAGAGGTGGTGGAGTCTACTTGTCTGGAAACATTCCAAACCCACCTGGACATGTTCCTGTGTGACCCGCTCTGGGTGGACCTGCTCTGGCAGGGGGTTGGACTTGGTGATCTCCAGAGGTCTTTTCCCAACCCCATATCATTCTGTGATACAGCTGTAGGTTTAATTGTTGGTCTCTGCAGATGCACCATTTACTGTAGGAACAGTGCTTTGTGAAGAGTTGTTAAAAAGAAGTAGTTCAGAAACACGAAGCCTGTCATTTGTGCTTTTCTTCTCTCTCCATGTTTGATCGTTGCGTAACATCGCCTGGTGTAGCCCAACTCAAGGGGGTCAGGCTGGACTTACCTTCTGTAACAGAGCAGTTCAGCCAGGCTTTGGCTTGTGGCCTGCAGTGAATATTGCAGGAGACCTACTTGCCTGTAGCTCCCTGTATTGTTGTCCACCACTTTGGGGTCGGGCAGTGGAGACATGAGGGTTGAGATGATGCAGAAGATGCTGAGGTGGGTTCCCTGGGTCTCCAGGAGCCGGGGTGAGCTGCAGGGAGGTGCAAATGCTGTTGAAACTCAGCTGCGTGTGTGAAAACATCTCTGCCTTGAGCAGGTCCCGTGTTTGCTGAAGCTCAAGTGCTGTCCAAACGTGGTGTTTGCTGGGGTGGATGACCCTGAAGATGTGACAGCTCACACGTACCAGGAGCTGTTTCATACCGGTGGCTTCGTGGTGTCGGACAACGAGGTGTTGGAAACGGTAACGCTGGGTGAGTCTTGTGGTGGCCTCTTGCCAAACTCCACGTTAGCTGGTCCATCGACACCTTCCAAAAACTTCCTTGCTTCTGCTTTATTGGGGAAATTCTTTCCATCTATGTGACATTTGAGACCACATCTGGATAGCGGGTCCTGGTCAGGGCTCCCAAAAACATCTAAGCACAACAGGGGCCACCAAGATGGCCAGGGGCTGGAGCAGGGGTTGCAGAAGGACATTCAGCCTGGAGAAGGGAGGGCAAAGGGGAGACCTTGTTGCTGTCTTGGGGTCACTGATGGGAAGGGAGCCACAAAGCTCCTGGAGATGTGCCATGATGGAGGCAAGAAGTGACGGGGACAAGTTGTACTTGTCCTTTTGAGATATTAGGGGGAAAAATTGACACCAAGTGTGTTCAAACACCAGGAGAGGAGCCCAGTTTCACATCTCCATCCTTGGAGATACTCAAACCTCACCTAGATAGAGCCCTCAGCAACCTCAGGTGGCCCAACTTTGAGCAGGGCTTGGGCCGGAGACCCACCAAGCCCCACTTCCACCCTTGGTTACCCTCTGGCTCTTGCTGTCTCCCCAGGCCAACTGAAAGAAGTAGTGAAGGTGCTGGAGAAGCTGAACAGAAGCGGGAGGTGGAAGTGGCTCCTTCACTACAAGGAGAGCAAGAAGCTCAGAGAAGACATCAGGTAACGGCTCTGCGGTGGGGACTCCCTTGTCCCTGCTGTCCCCATCACCTCAGCAAGGACGTACCCACCGTGGTGGAGTGTGGTGTCCCTTTTTACCCTCAGTGCAGGGACAGAGGATGAGTTAGGTGCCTCAGGTTGGATTTTGGCCTCTTATGAGGAGAATTTCAATATTTTTGTTTAAATAAGAACTTCTATTATCTGTGAAGAGAGCGTGTGCCTCAAGTATGGCCTTGCCAGAGGTTGGCATTGGCTTGCTGGGAAGTAAAGCGTGATAGATCTTTTTTATGTCTATATGAGATGGAGCAGCAGGACAGGGGACCTGGAGAGGATCAGATGGCCTGAAACCTGTCCTGCACGTGATCCTGGATGAGGCAGAGCTCTGGCAGCTGCTTCGTGCACCCCGCTGGGTCTCCATAAGGCAGTTCCCCCCCTCTCTTTGGCAGAGATGCCCTCTGTGAGCATCACAGCCTGCAAAAGGGGCTTGAGGAACGGCACAAATTTTGTTTGAGGAGCTGCACGCTCCAAAAGCTGCCTCTGCAGACACCTCCCATCATGGAATCGTATCATGGGATCACAGAACGGTTTGGGTTGGAAGGGACCTTAAAGATCATCCAGTTCCAACCCCCTGCCCTGGGCAGGGACACCTCCCACCAGACCAGGTTGCTCCAAGCCCCCTCCAACCTGCCCTTGAACCCCTCCAGGGATGGGGCAGCCACAGCTTCTCTGGCCAACCTGGGCCAGGCTCTCACCACCCTCACACCAAACAAGTTCTTCCCCACATCTCATCTCCAATTCCCCTCTTTCAGGGTCAAACCCTTCCCCCTCCTCCTATGGCTCCCCTCCCTCATCAAGAGTCCCTCCCCATCTCTCCTGGAGCCCCTTGAGGGACTGGAAGGGGCTTTAAGGTCTCCCTGGAGCCTTCTGGGAGAACCTGGGAGTTCTTGTGGACAACAGGATGACCATGAGCCAGCAATGTGCCCTTGTGGCCACGAAGGCCAATGGCATCCTGGGGGGCATCAAGAAGAGCGTGGCCAGCAGGTGGAGGGAGGTCATCCTGCTCCTCTGCTCTGCCCTGGGGAGGCCCCATCTGGAGCACTGGGACCAGTTCTGGGCTCCCCAGTTCCAGAAGGACAGGGAACTGCTGGAGAGGGGACAGCAAAGGGCCACAAAGATGATTAAGGGCCTGGAAAGAGAAGACTGAGGGGGGATCTGATCAATGCTTATAAATCCTTCAAGGGTGGGTGTCAGGAGGATGGGGCCAGGCTTTTTTCAGTGGTGCCCAGGGACAGGACAAGAGGAAATGGGCATAAACTTGAGTATAAGAAGTTCCATCTCAACATGAGGAGGAACTTCTTTCCTGTGAGGGTGGCAGAGCCCTGGAAGAGGCTGCCCAGAGAGGTGGTGGGGTCTCCTTCTCTGGAAACATCCAAACCCTGCCTGGACACGTTCCTGTGCAACCTGCTCTGGGTGGACCCACTCCGGTGGGGGGGTTGGACTAGATGATCTCCAGAGGTCCCTTCCAACCCCATATGATGATTCTATGGTTCCAACCCAAACCATTCAGTGATTCTTTGGGGAGTGGGATGAAGTCCCTTCACCTTGTCCCTCTCCCCGCAGGGTGGACGCCAACGCCCGCAAGAAGCACTTGATCCTCCAGTCGTGCCAGGGAGCCGAGCTGGTGGAGGTCCTGCACTTCCACACCTGCGACACCACCTCCTCCCCCACCTCCCACTCCCTCAGCTGCTTGTTGGACCTGCAGGTTCAGCGCGTCAGCGCCCGCTTCGCCGTCTATCTCACAGGTGAGGACGGGACCCAGCCTGGGAGGGACACAAAAAACCCACCCCCTTTTCATCCCATTTCTCCTAGAATCACTTATTTGAGGTAGGAGGTGAGGTGGGAGCTGAGCCATTGCAAATCGGGGCAGTAAAAGGCAAAAATGAAGAGATATTTATTTTTTTTTAGGAGCTCTGCTTAAATTTTGGCAATTTTTTGAGCCTGCAAGGCAAAAATGAAGAGATATATATATATTTTTTTAGGAGCTCTGCTTAAATTCTGGCAATTTTTCGAGCCTGTGGATGGTTTTAGGTCACCCTCCCATTCTGGCCTTGCTGGGCAGAGGCTGTTGGTGAAGTGGCGCTGGTCGTCTGCTCATGGAATAGCTGCCAGTGGGATTTTGGGGTGTTTTCTGTAGTTTTTGGAACAACCTCGTTCGCTTGTTTGAATTCGGGTGCCTCTCCTTCCTTTGCAGAGAAGCCCGGCCTCAGCAGGGAGGTCCTCGAAAGCAAAGGAATCCTTGTGGCCGACGTCAACACCTTCCTTGGGACGGTGCAGAAAGTGGCTGCCCCATTTAGGAGAAATTACTGGTAAGGAGGTGGCGAGGCAGGGGGGAAGCTCAGGATCAACCTTTTCTCCCCCAAAAAGTTTGGGGAACAGATTTAGACTGGAGATGAGGAGAGGGTTCTTCACTGTGAGGGTGGTGGAGCACTGGAACAGGTTGCCCAGGGAGGTGGTTGAGGCCCCTTCCCTGGAGATATTCAAGGAGAGGCTCGACGAGGCCCTGGGCAACCTGGTCTAGTTGGGGGTGTCCCTGCTGACTGCGGGGGGCCGGACTAGATGACCTTTGGAGGTCCCTTCCGGCCTGGACAACTCTATGACTCTAAGAGCAGACTGAGGGGGGATCTGATCAACACCTATGAATACTTCAAGGGTGTGTGTCAGGAGGATGGGGCCAGGCTTTTTCCAGTGGTGCCCAGGGACAGGACAAGCGGGGATGGGCACAAACTTGAACTTAAGAAGTTCCATCTCAACATGAGGAGGAACTTCTTCACTGTGAGGGTGGCAGAGCCCTGGCAGAGGCTGCCCAGAGAGGTGGTGGAGTCTCCTTCTCTGGAGACATTCAAAACTCACCTGGACACGTTCCTGTGGGACCTGCTCTGGGTGGACCTGCTTTGGCAGGGGGTTGGACTTCATGGTCTCCAGAGGTTCCCCAAATTACTCTGGGATTGTGTTGGAGCTGGGTGTCCCCCAGCCAAGCAGGGACCTTTCCCAGGATCTGCTCTGACTTTGATGACACTCAGGGATGACTCCTGAAGCCGTAGCAGGGATGGGCAACAGGAAACACTCCAGCACTTGCCCTGGGGAAGCTCCAGTGGGTCTTTGGTGCTGCCCAGAGCCGGGAGGGGAGCAATTAACCCCATGTCACCTCTCTGTGTTGCAGGTGATGAAGCAAAACCAGTGTCATGGCTGCTCCTGGGGCCCCGCGGCGCCGGTTTGGGGCATCCCTGGTCCTTTTTGGGACGGCCCCCACATCCTGGTGGGTTCCAGGAGCCAGGGGGGGCCAGGGGGGGTAAAGTTGGCTCAGATTCTGTAGATAAAATTATTTAAAGGTTGGGGATGTAAATCCTCCCCCAGGGATTTACTCCCTGCCCATCCCTCCACCCGAGTTGCGTGGAGGAGAGAGGTTATTTTAACATATTGACACGGTTTTAAATTATTATTATTGGGAGTGTTTTCAAAGTCATTTAGTGCAGCTGATGGGGGAAAAGAAATAGGAAAATAATAGATATTTAAAAACAAAAAACCACCGTTTACTTGAAGGTTAAGACCCATAAGGAGTCCAGGATAATAAATGCATTTTCCACGTGGCTGGTGCTGTACACGCTCTCCACGACGTGTGTGTTTGCCCCTGGGGGGGTGGGGGGGTGCTTTAAAGGGGTGTTGGCAATCGTGGCCCCCCCCTGTTTTTAATGGTTCAAGCCACCCCCTGTTGCCTCTTGGTACCGTTTGACTGCAGGGAGCGGAGCGCGTCGAAAAGCTTGTAAATAGCCAGAAAAAAAAAAAAAAAAAAACACAGGAACAAAAACGCTCTTATTTATGGTTGTGATGGCAAACAAGCCGGGGGGGGGGAATGG
>NW_015091339.1:6699-32262 GCF_001431845.1 Calidris pugnax | reverse complement strand
GAAATAGCCAGAAAAAAAAAAAAAAAAGAGGACACAGGAACAAAAACGCTCTTATTTATGGTTGTGATGGCAAACAAGCCCGGGGGGGGAATGAGGGAGGGGGGGAAATGGTGTTACTTAAGACCTTTGTAAGATACTTATGGATTGGGGGGGACAGGGTTGTCCTCGTTTGGTTTTTTTTTTTAATAAAAGAATGCAAGACTATTATGTACAGGATGACTTTTGTAGAGAGTTTGATGAGTAAAACCTAAAAAAAGCCAAAACAACGCTAAATCTCAGGCAGCGCTGGCTCCATGGAGAGGGGGTTCCCTCCTGCTTGGTCCCCAACCTCTCCCAGCAGCAGGGGAGGAGGAAGAGGAGGAGGAGGAGGGACAGCAGCTTTCCCACCTCCCACCTGGGATAAAATCAGCTTTTTTTCTGTGTTGACCCCAACTTTGAAGCCCCCAAGGGAAGGACAGAGGGAGCAGGAAGGACTCAGGGCTGCAGGATCAACACCCTCCTCCTTCCCAGAGGAATAACCAGGTTCCAAGAGAGACACAAAAGGAGCATTTTGAGGGAAAGAGCTTATTTTCCACATTCTTTAGGTCTTTCTTGCCCTTTGAAAAGGCTCAGCTTCTTGTCCCTGAAGGAGCTCAAGAGAAGCACAAGGGCAGAGAGGACTTCCCCAGCCACGGCTACACCACACTGGCACCACTGGGCTCCCAGTGGCTTCCAACTGGAAAGGTGGTTCCTGGAACTGGTGGCTCTGGGGAGGGGAAGTGCCAAAAGCCCCGAAGTGCAAAGGGAAGGGGCAGCTGCAGCACCCGGCTCTGAGGGAGATGTGGTCAAAGACCCAGTTCCTCTCCAGCAGCAGGAGGAGAGTGGCTGAAGGGAAGGCTGAGTCCTCAGCGGGGCCAAAAACTGCAGCCAAGAGAAGAGAAAAAGCATTTTTTTCCTAATTTTTTTTTCCTGGCCTCGTGTACAAACACAAGCCCTGCTCAGAAGGGCTTCAGGCTGCAAAAGCCACACCAGGGGATGGACCAGGCTCTCTCTGCCGTAAGAGATGCTCCTCCTCAGAGAGAGAGAGAGAGAGATGAGTGCCCTGCAGAAAAGCCATAAAACCAAGAATTATTTCCTGCTGCTTCAAACAAGTGCTATTTCTGGGTGCAGGCAGCAGGGGGTGGCTGCGGGGAGCGAAGCAGCCTCTCCTGGTGCTGCAGCATCTTCTCCCCTGCCAAAAAAGCAGCCCCGGGGAGGAGCTGGGAAGCTTTATTTTCCTGTAGGAAAAGCTCTGCACCGCTCACCTTCCGTGATCCAAGGGGATCTGGGGAAGGAGGTGCTGCTCCTACAACTGAAGTGAATCAGAGCCAACAGAGCACAGGACTGGTTTCCAGAATTTGGCTTTACTTCGCAGTACAGAAATCATTTGGAGCCTTTTCAGGAGCCAGGAGAAGCGCAAGGCTCTGTCATACCGATACCGCAGCGCCCGTTTGGTCCATCCGAGAAGCCACCAGGGTACAGAAAAATTACTTCCACATCTTGCCTGCTCTGTAATTTTGTTCTCTCAATTTTATTAAGATTAAAACACAAAGGAGCCTTAGGCACAGCTGTGTCCCAACCGATGTAAACAAGTTTTTTTTTTGTTTGTTTTTTTTTTTTTTTTAGAAGCTTAAAGTGGAGGTTAAAGTTCTGTGCCCAGAACTAAGCCAACATTTGCTGCTGCTGCTACAATAGATGTGGGCTTTGTCCAAGAATACAACTTGCCACAGAGTTAAGATTGATGGGAAGAGACTTTTTTTTTTTTTTAAGGGATGCTGTCCACAATAATGGAGTGCTCAAGTTTCTATTTTCCCTGGCTACCAGGTTTGGGTGACAACCGTCACGGCTACTAGCTCACCAGAAGCACATTGAATGGTGAAGGATGTTTTTACAAATGATTAAAAAGACAAAAGGTAAGACACAGCTGTCAATGAGTTATTTCCAAAAATCTGCCACCAACGTCTACGTCTGCAAAATAATAATAATAAAAAAAAAAAATCAAGTTTCTATTTTCCCTGGCTACCAGGTTTGGGTGACAACCGTCACGGCTACTAGCTCACCAGAAGCACATTGAATGGTGAAGGATGTTTTTACAAATGATTAAAAAGACAAAAGGTAAGACACAGCTGTCAATGAGTTATTTCCAAAAATCTGCCACCAACGTCTACCATCTGAAAAAAAAAAAAAAAAAAAAAAAAAAACCACCAACAACGACCAAAAAAAAAAAAAAACCAAGAGAAAGAAAAAAGGTTCTGTCTTGCCTTTCTCTTACGAGGTTAGTCGTTAAATCAGTCAGTAATTTGCCAGATTCTGGACAGCAGCCCTACTAGAATGAAATAATTAACACATGATATCCAAAAGGGGAACATCATTACCAGTGCAGTACTCTTCAATCTCTCAGAGATGGGATTACAAAAGCAGGCCTTACAATATTGAATTTCATACAGTGTTCATTAAGTTCCTTATATATTCATATTAGCCGATTTTTTTTAATTTCTCCTAATTAAGAGATTCTCATTACTGCAGCTCCTCCTCCCCGTAGATATCGTTCTTCTTGCGTTTCATCTCCTCGAAGTCGAACTCTGATCCCATCATCCTCTTATAAATATCTTTGATGTCGTCGCACGTCGTCTCGAAGTGGGTGGTGGCGTCGTAGGTGCGAGAGATGAAGATCTGGAGGAAGAGGAGGAGGAGCCCTTCAGCCTTCGGCCTCTCTCCTCACCCCCCCACCCCCCCACCCCTCGGACACCCGAGCGCGGAACTCACCTGGCTTTCGGTTCCCAGGTCGGTCGGCGCAAACAGGTCACTGATGCTAACGAACCTGGAGAGGAGGGGGAAATAAAGAGTGGGTGGGGAGGTGGTTCTAGGGCATCAATATGGGGCAAAAAGGGCTGAATTACAGAATCACAGAATCTTAGTGGTTGGAAGGGGCCTCTGAGATCATCGAGTCCAACCACAAAAGGAAAAAAAAAACACCCAACCAAATACAAACCACACCACACCAAACGCCCACCAAAATCACCGCACCCACCAACTAAACCCCACACTCAACACCTCGCCACAAACCAATAACCTTGGGCACTAGAGCATGCCCTGAAGAGCCATGTCTACACGTTTCTTAAATCCCTCCAGGGATGGTGACTCCACCACCTCCCTGGGCAGGCTGTTCCAGTGCCTGACCACTCTCTCAGTAAAGTCATTCTTTCTAATATCTAATCTAAATCTCCCTTGGCCCAACTTCACCTCAATGTCCTTCCTGTAGTGAGGGGCCCAAAACTGAACACAGCCCTCGAGGTGAGGCCTCACCAGTGCCCAGTACAGAGGCACGATGACTTCCCTACTCCTGCTGGCCACGCTATTCTTGATACGAGCCAGGATGCCATTGGCCGTCTTGGCCACCTGGGCACACTGCTGGCTCATGTTAAGCCTGCTGTCCACCAACACCCCCAGGTCCTTTTCTTCCGGGCAGCTTTCCAGCCACTCTTCCCCAAGTCTGTAGCGTTGCCTGGGGTTGTTGTGACCAAAATGCAGGACCCGGCACTTGGCCTTGTTAAACCTCATCCCATTGTCCTTGGCCCATTGATCCAGTCTGTCCAGATCCCTCTGTAGAGCCTTCCGACCCTCAAGCAGATCAACACTCCCACCTAGTTTGGTGTCATCTGCAAATTTACTGAGGGTGCATTCGATCCCCTTGTCCAGATCATCAATAAAGATATTGAACAAGACTGGCCCCAGAACCGAGCCCTGAGGGACACCACTGGTGACCGGCCACCAACCAGATTAAGGACAAATTAAGCAAACGTGGAGGAAATGTGGAGTTTCACCACCTCTGTGTGGCCAAACGGCCTTCAGAGCCCCCCTCTGCCTCCCCTCAGGCCCGTGTGCTCGCAGCAGAGAAGGGGAGAAGGGGCTTGTTGTGGAGGCCTTACTTCTGCTCGATGGGCTCCAAGAGGTCCAAGGCCGGCTTGATTTCCTTCTCTGGGTCGGCGGTCTCCACGGTGGTGCTGGCGATGGCGATGTACTTCCCCTGCGCCGCCACGTTGTGCGCGGAGGAGATCATGCAGACGTAGATATCTGGGGAAGAGCAACACAACGACGGGTGACTACGTGCCAGGAGAGCCAATGACCCTTGGGCTGCCCCATCCCAAAAGCCTCCTCTGACTTGCACCCTCCTCCTGCTCCTCTGGCACTTGGTACCTCCTCAGCCCACGCTTGAAGGAGTTCCGTGCCTGCCCTGCAGTCCTACGTGCTCACAGTCCCCTGGATGATGGACCTGGACACGAGGAACCCTGCAGGATCTCCAAAATCCAGGCTCTCAAGGATGTGACAGCTCCCAAAAGGCAGCGGGGTCCCCAGCAGCCAGCCCACCCCTCTGGCTGAGGGTGAGGAAGCCTTTCCCCTCCTGCACAGAGCCTTCACCCCTCTTCCAGAGCATCCCCCAAGCTCCTCACCCGCTTCTCCCAGGGCAGGGGCACTTTTTGGCAGATTTCTCAGATATTTTTCCAACCACAACCACCCCCCCCCAGCTTCCCCCACTGCTGCCCTGAACCCAAGCACAGCCTGGCTGGGGCCTGAAGTATTTCTGGATGAGGACGTGGAATCTGCCACGGGAGGGACACCAAGTGCCTTTTTCTGCTTGATTCAAGGTCAAACCCTTCCCCTCCTCCTAGGGCTCCCCTCCCTCATCCAGAGTCCCTCCCCAGCTTTCCTGGAGCCCCTTGAGGGACTGGAAGGGGCTTCAAGGTCTCCCCGGAGCCTTCCCTTCTCCAGGCTGAACCCCCCAACTCTCTCAGCCCCCCCTCCCAGCAGAGGGGCTCCAGCCCTCCCAGCATCTCCGTGGCCTCCTCTGGCCCCATCCAACAGGTCCATGTCCTTCTGATGCTGGTGGCCCCAGAGCTGGAGGCAGCACTGGGTGGGGGGGTCTCCCCAGAGCAGAGCAGAGGGGCAGAATCCCCCCATGGCCCTGCTGGCCATGGGGCTGGGGATGCAGCCCAGGACATATCTCATCAGGCCATGGGAGCACATTTAACGACCACCCAGCCTCAACCCCAGAGCGAGGAGACCCACACACACACACACACACACCCCCCTCTCCCCACCCCCAGCAGCCCCCCAGGGGCTCCACCGCACCTGATTTTCGGTTGACCTGGTTCTGTGGAATGATGATCTGGCACGAGTTGGCATCGTTTGTGTTCTTGATGGGGTGGCTCAGGATGCAGATTACCCGAATCACTTGACCCACCTTCGTGACGCGGTCCGAGACGTAGCTGGGGTCGCAGATGAGCTGTTTGCAGCGAGCAACCTGCAAGAAATGGAGAAAAACCTTGGGTGACCACTGCATGGAGGGGCATACACAGCCAGAAGTGAGCAACCAGCTAATTTTGGGGAAAAAACAAGCAATTTGAGGTGGCTCTTGCTGCATCTGGTCTTATTTCACTGCCAGCAGCACGTTTCAGCTTGGGCTCAGTAGAAACCCTTTCACACCTTCCCCTCGTCATTGACCACACGGGTTAAGCTCTAAGGTACAAAATCCAGTCCTTCCAGTCTAGGACCACATCTTGCTGCTGTCACGGCTGAACCAAACAGGTAAGAATCGACCAGTTTGTGTTAAAATTCATTTTTTACACTAATAGTTTAATATTTGACCCATGGGAAGCCTCTGGCCTGCCTGCACTTGGACCCATCAGTCCATAGTGTGGATTATCACCTCCACTGTCGGCCAGGACACGTCATCCCTGACCCAGAAGGGACACGTTGCCCCACCAGCAAGCTCTGAAGTGTCCTGCAAAGCTCCTGCTCCAGCTGGGAGCACATTTGTAGCTTCCAAGCAGCTCTTCCAGGTGGAGAAGAAGCTGCAGAAAAGCCACGTGTGTCGGCTGCCCCGAGCAGCTAAAGCTGAATGTCAAGGGCAGAGCTGGTTCCACACCCAGGTCAGACACAAACAACGGCTCTTCGCCGCTTCACCCGGCCCGATTTATTCGGAAAACAACCTTGGCAGCCCATGGAAGGCTTCATTCCAGCTCCTGGAGGAGGATTAGTGTACTCCTCACCAGGAAAACATCATGTCTTAAGTGAGCTAGCACAGGGAAAAAAACCACCAGGCCAAGCAGTCTCAGCCCGAGGGCTCTGGTGAGGGTTTTTCTACTGAATTTGTTGGGATCGATGACCCACAGCCGCGATTCTGACCCACAGACCTGATGGAGAGGGTCCAGAGGAGGGCCACAAGGATGATCAGGGGGATGGAGCACCTCTGCTACGAGGACAGGCTGAGGGAGCTGGGGTTGTTCAGCCTGGAGAAGAGGAGGCTCCGGGGAGACCTAATAGCAGCCTTCCAGTACCTGAAGGGAGCCTACAGGAAGGCTGGGGAGAGCCTGTTTACAAAGGCCTGTAGTGACAGGACGAGGGGCAATGGCTTCAAGCTGGAGGGGAACAGATTTAGACTGGAGATGAGGAGAGGGTTCTTCACTGTGAGGGTGGTGGAGCACTGGAACAGGTTGCCCAGGGAGGTGGTGGAGGCCCCATCCCTGGAGATATTCAAGGTGAGGCTCGACGAGGCCCTGGGCAACCTGGTCTAGTTGGGGGTGTCCCTGCTGACTGTGGGGGGGTCGGACTGGATGACCTTTGGAGGTCCCTTCCGGCCTGGGCAGTTCTATGGTTCTATGGATGGAGGCCGGAGGTGGAACAGGGAGGAAGGGTTCCAGCCTGGGCAATTCTATGGTTCTATGGATTCTGTGAGGCTGGAGGTGGAACGGGGAGGAAGGAAAGAACCAGAAGGTACCGTACCTCCCCTTCAGACTTCACACCAACCACTTTGCCATTTTCTATCACGATCTCTTCGATGGGCTTGTTGAGCATGTAGGTGCCTCCGTATATAGCGCTTAGCCTGCAGGAGAAAAACCACTTCAGCACCTTCCACAGCTGTAAGTTTGGTTCCTAACAGCCCTTTCAGCCCCCTCGTTTCTGGTTCCACTCGGAAAAACCCCCACATTAGACTTTAAAGCTCTTCAAAATAACATCCAAGCAGTAGGTGCTGTTCTTTCTGCGAGGCATGAGGTGGTATTTGGAGGAAATTAAGAGGTGGGATTACACCCAGCTGGAAAGAATCAGCTTGGTAGAAGCCAGAGAGCCCTACAGCGCTGCAGGCTACACCCCAGGGGTAAATCTGACCTCTTGGATAGAGAACGTGCTGCAAACAGTACCTCTGAGCAACCCCCAAACCACCACCACTAACAGGAATCGTGGTAAACGAGCCCAAAAAGAAGAAATCTCACATGGAGGAATCGCTTCTTGATTAAGACAGTGAGAGAAACCTTAATGACCACAGGATTCGTGCAGGGCATCATCTTCTGGAAGCCTGGTGACCCAACTCTACGCATCTGATCCCCACCACCAGGAAGCACAGAGGGGTTGGGAAAACACTGGAGTCCATCCAAAGCCAAGTTCTTACCTGGCAAATCCCTGGGGCAGCTCTCCAAGGCCATAGAGGGGATAAAGGTAGGGGCTCTTCCCGTATCTAGCCAGCGACTCGCTGTACAGCTTAATCCTGTTGATTGTTTCTTGGCAGGGTTGATCTAGATAGCTGGGGAGGGCAGGGCCGTGATTCACAACAGTTCACAAACCAAGACTTAAGAGCAGAAAACACTCCAGGAGCAAAACATTTACTTCCCCTTCAGTTTCCTTCCCACCCTCCGGCTGCTCCTGGTGAGTATTTCCCTGGAAGTTCCCTTTTAGAAGCACTGGGGGTTTATTTAGGAAGGAGTTAGGAATCATGGAATGGTTAGAGTTGGAAAAGACCTTAAAGATCATCCAGTTCCAACCTCCCACCAGAGCAGGTTGCTCCAAGCCCCCTCCAACCTGCCCTTGAACCCCTCCAGGGATGGGGCAGCCACAGCTTCTCTGGGCAACCTGGGCCAGGCTCTCACCACCCTAAGAGGGAAAAATTTCTTCCTGAGATCTCATCTCAATCTCCCCTCTTCCAGTTTAAAACCCTTCCCCATCATCCTATGGCTCCCCTCCCTCATCCAGAGTCCCTCCCCATCTCTCCTGGAGCCCCTTGAGGGACTGGAAGGGCCTCCAAGGTCTCCGCGGAGACTTCTCTTCTCCAGGTTGCCCCCCCCCAACCCTCTCAGCCACCCCTCCCAGCAGAGGGGCTCCAGCCCTCCCAGCATCTCCATGGCCTCCTCTGGTCCCGCTCCAACAACCCCAAGCTTCATTAACCCCAGGAACCAGAGGGGCTCCAGCCCTCCCAGCATCTCCAAGGCCTCCTCTGGCTCCACTCCAACAACCCCAAGCTTCATTAACCTCAGGAACTCACAAAGTTGCAATATCCCATCAGCAGAGGACACAGGGTTTTTTAAGATTCATGGAGCACTTGGGGACACTGCGAGACGTCCCACTCTCAAAGCACAATAGATGCCCAGCCCCACAGCTAATTTGGGGGGAGCAACCAAACCCAGACTTACTCGTCAGTCCTGTAGAGCGCGAGGGCATGGCCCGTGAAGTCTATAACATCTTGCCCCAGGTCAAACTTCTTATACACGTCGCGCATGGTGGTCTTCTTGGGATCAACGCCTTCGTAAGTTCGGGGGTCGTTCTCATCAAAGTTGGCGACGTACACTAGGAATTTCCTGAACCGGCGTTTCTCAAACAAGCCCATTAAGCCTAAAAAAGAAGTTATTTTTTGTCAGAAACTCACACAGCTACTAAATGGCTTTTCCATTGGTAGAGTAACAGAAGCTGGTAAGAACCACCAAGCGTTTCAAACATCACTCACTAACGTGCAGCTTGGCCTTTAGGGTTCTCTGTTCAAGCAGGAGACACCAACATCTGCCATACCAGTCCACACCAGCAGCCATCCTGGTGTATTGGACTTCAAGAGGTGGAACAGCCAACTTTTTCCTCAAGGCATGGCCAGAGGCCGGGCTTCTACACTACCTCCAGCTGGGGGAAAGCCTGGAGAGTAGTTTCCACTCAACCCAGTCTAAAGCCCAACCTGAACTTCCATAAACTTTTGGGTATTTACCAGACTTTGCATCATCCAAGTGTGGTGACCAAAGCTCCATCAAAGCAAGAGGTGCCAGGGCTCTCCCACAGCCTCGCCGAGGAACCAGCAAGCGCTGCCAGGGTCAACGTTTCAAACAGGAGATTGGACAAGGCACCATTTATGTGTTTTAATTTTCTACAAATCGGAGAAATGAGACTGGACTCGCTGAAACACCAAGGCAGAGACAGCACCAAAGGTACCTCCTGCTTCTGCCAGCACGAGTCTCTCTTAAGAGACCATTTCAGAGTCAACAACACAGCCAAAATGGAAGGAACGACCCATTACTCCATAGCAAAGGGGAATATCTACCATAAGGAAGGCTCCAACATATAGATAAGATACATCCCCGGAGCCTCCTTTGCTGGAGTCACTTTATCAGAAGGGTTTTTCCCAGATGCTCCTCAACACACCCTGAATCTGAAGTTAACAGACCGCCGAGTCAACAACACAGCCAAAATTGAAGGAACAACCAATTACTTCACAGCAAACGGGAATATCTGCCATAAGGAAGGCTCCAACGTACAGATAAGATACATCCCAGGAGCCTCCTTTGCAGGAGTCACTTTATCAGAAGGGTTTTTCCCAGATGCTCCTCACACCCCCTGAATCTGAAGTTAACGGACCGCCCTCTGCCAGCTCCTAACGAATTTCACTACGCTATTATGCCCCATCAGTTGTTTCATCTGAGGTATGAAATTTAAGTAGACACCAATTAAAATTGAGCCAGGTGCCACGTGATGGAATTAGTGATTCCAGTTTTCCCCACTGACAAACTCGGCGTTTTTCACGCACACAATTCCACCCAAGGACCCAACATTAAATATTTATGGCAAAGGTGGGAGCAGAAGCCCCAAGTGTAACCTTTGGAGGAAGTAAAACTGCCAAATTCTCACCAGCCAAGCCACAGAACAGGCAGCTTGACCAGCTCCACCTGAAAGCTCCATGAAAACTGTAACTCAAGGTTCAGAAAGCCCAAGACTCACACTCGAATTGGTGTTTGAGGTCAAATGAACAGACCGCCCTCTGCCAGCTCCTAACGAATTTCACTACACTGTTATGCCCCATCAGTTGTTTTATCTGAGGAATGAAATTTAAGTAGACACCAATTAGGATTGAGCCAGGTGCCACGTGATGGCATTAGTGATTCCAATTTTCCTGCTGACAAACTCGGCGTTTTTCACGCACACAATTCCACCCAAGGACCCAACATTAAATATTTATGGCAAAGGTGGGAGCAGAAGCCCCAAGTGTAACCTTTGGAGGAAGTAAAACTGCCAAATTCTCACCAGCCAAGCCACAGAACAGGCAGCTTGACCAGCTCCACCTGAAAGCTCCATGAAAACTGTAACTCAAGGTTCAGAAAGCCCAAGACTCACACTCGAATTGGTGTTTGAGGTCAAATGAGATGGAGAAGAACCTTACACTAAGCACAGCTCGTTACTGAGATGGAGAATACACACAGCACCACGTGAGGAGGAGCATCAGGATTTCTTCTCTACACAGAATATCCCGAGAGGTGGGTGGCAGAGACCTGTCTGGCCTCAGGAGGTCACAAAACAAGGTGCAACTACTCACTGGATGCCAAGGCTTCTGCCTCAGTGGAAGGAACTTTGTAGATCTTTCCTCCCTTGTAGACGAAGCTCCCCTCGATCACCTTGAAGTCTAAGTAGCGAGTGACTTCTGTGTAGAGCAGCATCTTTACCAACTGACCTGCAAAAGAAGTTTGGCATGAGTCAACCAGCTGCTCTGCAGCCCAAAACCAAGAGGATGGTGCTTCTCACAAGACTGTTCTTCTGACGCAAATTCTCACCAGCCAAGCCACAGAACAGGCAGCTTGACCAGCTCCACCTGAAAGCTCCATGAAAACTGTAACTCAAGGTTCAGAAAGCCCAAGACTCACACTCGAATTGGTGTTTGAGGTCAAACAAGATGGAGAAGAACCTTACACTAAGCACAGTGAGAGATGGAGCCTACACACAGCACCACGTGAGGAGGAGCATCAGGATTTCTCTTCTACACAGAATATCCCGAGAGGTGGGTGGCAGAGACCTGTCTGGCCTCAGGAGGTCACAAAACAAGGTGCAACTACTCACTGGATGCCAAGGCTTCTGCCTCAGTGGAAGGAACTTTGTAGATCTTTCCTCCCTTGTAGACGAAGCTCCCCTCGATCACCTTGAAGTCTAAGTAGCGAGTGACTTCTGTGTAGAGCAGCATCTTTACCAACTGACCTGGAAAAGAAGTTTGGCACGAGTCAACCAGCTGCTCTGCAGCCCAAAACCAAGAGGATGGTGCTTCTCACAAGACTGTTCTTCTGACACAACAAATCCTTCAACGGCAGCACCACGTTCAACCCACACAGCTCTTACACCTCTGTCTAACAGACGGGGTGTGGCAGACGCTCACTGGTGCAATTATCAGGCAGTTTTAAAGCTTTCTACAGGCAATTAAGAGCTTCCTCCTCATTACTCCAGCTTCCAGCAGCCCTCGGAGTAAAAGCCACCCTGCAGCACGTTAATGCACCACAGAACATGGCTGTTTTTTGCTCCTTGTGGTTCATTCACGCTCAACGTGGCAAAAAAAGGTCACTTTTTGGGCAGCAGCAGCTCCTCATCCTTACTATTGACATCTAGCACAAGCAGCTAATGTCAACTATACACCCACTTCCCTGTCCCCCACCCACTGTCACATCCCCAGAGAAGACTGTTCTTCTGACACAACAAATCCTTCAACGGCAGCACCACGTTCAACCCACACAGCTCTTACACCTCTAACAGACGGGGTGTGGCAGATGCTCACCAGCAGTTTTAAAGCTTTCTACAGGCAATTAAGAGCTTCCTCCTCATTACTCCAGCTTCCAGCAGCCCTCGGAGTAAAAGCCACCCTGCAGCACGTTAATGCACCACAGAACATGGCTGTTTTTTGCTCCTTGTGGTTCATTCACGCTCAACGTGGCAAAAAAAGGTGACATTTTTGGGCAGCAGCAGCTCCTCATCCTCACTATTCACACCTAGCACAAGCAGCTAATGTCAACAATACGCCCACTTCCCTGTCCCCCACCCACTGTCACATCCCCAGAGGGACACCATCCCTTAGAAAGGCACCACAACGGGCAAGCTGAGACCTGAGGAACCAAATCTAGACAGGAATCAACTCTTCTGCTGCACTAACCTCGAGCAAGGCTGGCCCTACACAACACATCTGTCCCCTCCTGCTCCAGGGACAAGATATTCCAGTAGCAAAAGTGGTTGGTATTTGGCAAAACTAGTTGCCCCCTGAAGTTGTTTGCATCGATAACCAGTTCAGGGCTAGTGGATTTGGGCCAGAAGACCTGTCCCCCCCATTAGTCGATAACCAGTTCAGGGCTAGTGGATTTGGTCCAGAAGACCTGTCCCATTACGGGAACACAGGGATTAGAGAATGAGGATTTGTAGCCTCAATAAGGGATGAGAGAGTCTGCAACAAGCCATAAAAACAGGAACAAAGGGAATTAACAGTCACCATGGAATCAACGGGTTCTTCCTAAGCCACGGAAGAACAACAACCCACAAATTCATGGCATTAGCTCTGGCTAGAAATGCAAATGCTTTGAGAGAGGATGTTGGAAAATGGCCCTTCAGACCTTCCAGACGTGCCATTTCTGCATGCTCCAGGCTGGAGCCATCTTCTGAGTCCAAAAGGTCCACAGGCAGAACGAGCCGCGGAGCAGAAGCCGTGGTGCTTCTGGCACAAACGAGGGCAGATCAGCTCTAACGAGTTTTCTGCAGCTCTTTGATTAATAAGTGCACAAAGAGATGGCCCAAGGGGTGTTTATTCAGTTCCCAGCACTGGTCACTAACCCAATACAATATCAACAGCCTTTCCCTCGTCCAATAAGATAACCAGATTATTGGACGAGGGAAAGGCTGTCAATAGAGTATACCTGGATTTTCAAAAAGCATTTGACACTGTCCCCCATACAAATCTGCTGGAAAAACTGGCTTCACACGGCCTGGACGAGCATACGATCTGCTGGATCAAGCACTGGTTGACTGGAAGGTCCCAAAGAGTGGTGCTCAATGGATGTACGTCCAGCTGGTGGCCTGTCACAAGTGGTGTGCCTCAGGGCTCAGTGTTGGGACCATTTCTATTTAAAGTCTTTATTCACGATCTCGATAAGGACATAGGGTGTATCATCAGCAAGTTGGCAGATGACACCAAGTTAAGCAGGAGTGTTGACTCCCAGGAGGACTGCCTGGAGGAAAGAGACCTGGGGGTTCTGATTGGCAAGCAGCTGAATATGAGCCGGCAGTGTGCCCAGGTGGCCAAGAAAGCCAACGGCATTCTGGCTTGCTTAATATAAGCAGGTTCATAAACCAATCTGAACCCTGAAGCTTGAGAGAGACCAGATACCAGAAAGCACATTTTCAGCTGCAGAGCTGGCAGAAATCATACCTGGGATCCTGACCCAGGTATAGCATTGCACCGTGCTGCAAACAGGTTTGATTACTGGTTGGTGCTGGTCTCTTCTCGCAGGTAATTAGTTACAGAACAAGAGGGAATGGCTTCAAGCTCCAACAGGGTAGGTTTAGACTGAACATTAGGAAGGAATTTTTCACTGAAAGAGTGGTCGGGCATTGGAACAGGCTGCCCAGGGAGGGGGTGGAGTCACCATCCCTGGATGTGTTTAAGGGACGTTTAGATGGGGTACTGAGGGACATGGTGTAGGGGAGGACTTTGTAGAGCAGGGTAGATGGTTGGACTCGATGATCCCAAGGGTCTCTTCCAACCTGAATGATTGATTCTATGATTCTATGAACTTACAGATTCGGGAGCTCGGTATCGCTTACCGTTAGCCATAAGGAATTTTGGAATGAGGTCCACGTTCCAGTCTCTTCCTCGCCCCATAGATTCTGGTGGGGTTCCTGGGAGATTAAACCTTTTGTAGAGCTTGGGAGAGAATAACAAAAGTTATTATTAGCAGAGGAAACATCTCTGGGTGTAATTTCTCCCACGCATGTACACACTTTCCACCCCCACGTCCCTGAACATAAGCTCTTCACATCAAGCTTTTGGCCAGCGTTTTAGCTCAAATTTGACTTCCAGTAAAATTCTTACAGTAAGAATTGGGCAGCATTATTCTGTTCATCCAGGTTTTCCTTCTCCAAGGCTTAAAGCTTGGGAATTTATGACCTGCTGGACCAAACCACTGTTTAACGTACCTAAAGATAATCTGCTCAAAATACCAGCTTCAGGAGAAGGGTGAGCTCCTCCAGAAACTTGAATCAGATTCCCCAATATTTGAAAAGGCTGGATGGATGGGCCCAGGCCAATGGGATGAGGTTCAACAAGGCCAAGGGCCAGGTCCTGCACTTGGGTCACAGCAGCCCCGTGAACACTACAGGCTTGGGGAAAAGTGGCTGGAGCTGCCTGGTGGAAAAGGACCTGGGGCTGTTGGTCAACTGTTGGCTGAACATGAGCCAGCAGTGTGCCCAGATGGCCAAGAAGGCCACCAGCATCCTGGCCTATATCAGGAACAGCATGGTGAGTAGCACTCAGGAGGTGATTGTCCCCTTGTACTTGGCACTGGTGAGGCCCCACCTCAAGGGCTGTGTCCAGTTTGGGGCCCCTCACCACAAAAAAGACATTGAGGTGCTGGAGTGGGTCCAGAGAAGGGCAATGGAGCTGGTGAGGGGTCTGGAGAACTTCTGAGAGAGCTGGGGGTGTTCAGCCTGGAGAAAAGGAGGCTGAGGGGAGACCTTCTCGCTCTCTCCAACTCCCTGAAAGGAGGGGGTGGCCAGGGGGCAATTGGTCTCTTCTCCCAGGTCACAGGTGACAGGACAAGAGGAAATGGCCTCAAGTTGCACCAGGGGAGGTTCAGATTGGATATTAGGAAAATGTTCACACTGAAAGGGTTCTTAAGCCTTGGAATGGGCTGCCCAGGGCAGTGGTTGAGGCACCATCCCTGGAGGTTTTCAAAAGCTGGGTTGACATAGTCCTTAGTGACATGGTTTAGTGATGTTTTGGGGTTTTTTTTATCAGAGTTAGGGTGAGGGTTGGACAGGATGACCTTAAAGGTCCCTTCCAACCTAGACGATTCTAGGATTCTATGAATATTTATATTTCACCCCGTTAAGCAGCGATTTCCTGACATCCAATTGATTGGCCAAACTTAACAGCTTTAGGGCCTTTGCAATCGCAGGGCACGAGCAGGAACCAAAACGAGGTGGCATCTTTCCAGCTGGAAGTGCTCACAGACCAAGGACCAAGCGTTACTTCGAGGCACAAAGACCACGGAGCATTTCTTAAGCAAATATTCGCCGGCAAACACGGCAGGAACAATTTAGCCCAAGAGTTTTAAGATCTGTTGGGTGTTATTCCTCCAAATTATCGCTCGGATGCCACGTGCTTGAATCTCAGCTGGGAACTATAAAAAACAAGTGCTGTCTCCCAAGTATAAACACAGACACCAGATTCTCCCCCACTGTTATCTGCTCTGCCATTAAACATTCTTACTCAAAAGAAACCCTTAAGAGTAATTACTTTGAATCCACCCCTGGGTTAGCTGGAAATAAAGCTCCCTTTATGTGCCAGGGGTGGACACAAAAGGGGGATGTCACCCTCGGCCTCCGTACTTACATCCTCCAGGGGTGTAATGGATGCGCTTTCCCCTCCGTAGTAAGAGTTCCGATCCATGTGAAGGACTTTCTTTCCATTCACTGACATGATCCCGGAGAGGATGCATTCCTGGGGAGAGAGGAAAGGAAAGGAGGGACGTGTTAGTTGCATTTGAGCCTCCTTCCATTTTTCTTAGCAACGGTCTCCCAAAGAGCACGTTGAGGCAGGCGGCTGCACGCCTGGATCTGAAGGTACCCAACACAAAACACACCAGTTGCTTCACTCTGGAATTAAGACACACACACTGAAAGACTTCCACTTGAGAAAGACTTCTACTTGAGAAAGATTAACCCTTTACTAGGTTTTGCTGCCTGCTCTGGGCAAGCCAACCAAGATGTTTTAACTACACAACCACCACCTACCAGGGCTCCCCTGAGGAAGTTTCTGGGAAGTTCATGCCTTTGGGCTAGATCAGGAAAATTTCTACTCTGAAAGCACCAGCTATCATAGAATCATAGAATGGTTGGGGTTGGAAGGGACCTCAAAGATCATCGAGTTCCAACCCCCTGCCCTGGGCAGGGACACCTCCCACTAGAGCAGGTTGCTCAAGGCCACATCCAGCCTGGCCTTGAACCCCTCCAGGGATGGGGCAGCCACAACTTCCCTGGGCAACCTGTTCCAGTGTCTCACCACCCTCAGAGTAAAAAATTTCTTCCTGAGATCTAATCTGAATCTTTTTTCTTCCAATTTAAAACCGTTTCCCCTTGTCCTATCACTACACCTCCTGGCAAAGAGTCCCTCCCCAGCTCTTCTATAGGCACCCTTCAGGGATTGAAAGGCCGCTATAAGGTCTCCCCGGAGCCTTTTCTTCTCCAGGCTGAACAATCCCAGCTCCCTCAGCCTGTCTTCATAGGCCATCGATTGAAGGATGTCCACAGAGAGGCAGCGCTGTTATTTCTAGGTGACAACAGGACCTGGACTTCAATTAGTTTCCTCAAAAGCTCAATCGTTGATATTTGCCACGCAAGAGAGTCAACAGCTACTCTTAGAGGACGGAGGTAGCATAAAAAATAAATTAAGCCATTGGGACTTAAAAAAATGCTTGAATACTTGTGTGCTTAGGACTTCTTATCATGGAGGTTTTTATTGACCTTTCCTGCTCTGCCTCAACTCTCTCCAAAGGCAGAATTACATCTGCAGCTGAGCTCTCATTCACCATCAGCATTATCCAATTTGTAGGTCCTGGCCACATCTCACGTTATCTTTCATTCAGCCTGTAAAACCTCACGTCCACCTGCTGAGAGATGCCACCACTGAACATCTGCACGCCCAGGAGCGGAGGAGCCGTTCATTCAAGAGATCTGCATCTCCCTGAGGTCCTTCCTGTTCTCTCCATGTGTATCTCATGCCACGGAGAGCTGAGAACTCTCCTCATGTGTCACTTCCTCCCCCACAGCGATGTGTAGGAGGCTCATTTCAAGCTATGTTATGGCAACGCCGGCCAATACGGGCATGGTTTAACTCGGCCAAACCACAGCTAGAAGACAAAAAAAGGCTCCAACCCAATATTGTTTACGTGACCTTCAAATCCTAACTGCAGCAAATCCTTGGTGTAAAGGAAGCTTTGAAAACCATCTTCACCTTCACTGTCCAAAAACTAACCCCCACAGCAAAGGAGGGGGTTACTTTGTCATTAAATTTTGTTATATCACAGAATGATGCAGGGTTGGAAGGGACCTCTGGAGATCATCCAGTCCAACCCCCTGCCAAAGCAGGGTCACCCAGAGCAGGTCCCACAGGAACGTGTCCAGGCAGGGTTTGAATGTCTCCAGAGAAGGAGACTCCACCACCTCCCTGGGCAGCCTCTGCCAGGGCTCTGCCACCCTCACAAGAAAGAAGTTCCTCCTCATGTTTAGATGGAGCTTCCCTTGTTCAAGTTTGTGTCCATTTCCTCTTGTCCTGTCACTGGGCACCACTGAAAGAAAGACTGGCCCCTTCTTCTTGACACCCACCCTTGAAGTATTTATAGGCATTGATCAGATCCCCCCTCAGTCTTCTCTTCTCCAAACTAAAAAGATCCAAGTCCCTCAGCCTTTCCTCCTAAGAGAGATGCTCCAGGCCCCTCATCATCTTTGTAGCCTCTGCTGTACCCCCTCCAGCAGTTCCCTGTTCTTCTTGAACTGGGGAGCCCAGAACTGGACCCAGTGCTCCAGATGGGGCCTCACCAGGGCAAAGCAGAGGGGCATCTCAACACCTGTAGGTGCATGGATGGTTGGCAGGGATCGTTGGCGTTGGGACTCGCTGTTCTTGCATTTCCAGGTGGCAACAGGCAAATCTCATCTGCTGGGAGAGCAAAGGCAGTGGTAGCCAAGCTGTTAGCCACCAGGTTGCCAAGGTCCTGGGGAGAGCAAAGCCAGAGCTGCCTCCCTGGTGCATGACAAGAAGAGGCCACGCCGAGTTTGATCCGTGAATTTGCGGGCGATTTCAAGGCTTCATGGTCATCACGTGGATGGGGAACAGAATTAGCCACAGAACTCTCCACAAAACCTCTCTATGATCCATCCAGCACCATTACTATTCTCCACAGACTCCAGATCCCTCATCCCAAGATGCCTCCACTTTTTCCAGCCTGGCTGAAGCCCGCAGAGACCCTCACAGCAGACATTCCTGCACCAAACCCCATATTAAACCCTACTCGAGAGCCCTACAAGGCTGAGGAACTGCACAAGTGAAATCACAGGTGGCTTTTATGGTGTCAGTTAAAAAGTTAATGATTTACCACATACAACGTGGGACTATCACACCAAGTGCATCACCACTAGCTGGTGCGATCTCCTCAGTTAAACCGAATCCACGGAGCTCTACACGAGGGCTCTGGTTTGACTTTTTGCTCTACCCTGGTCTGGGGTTTTATTCCCCCACCTTGGAACATCTTCCAAAACCCTGGCTCACCAGCTCTGCCAGATGGTGGCACAGGGACTGCCAGCGTCCGCGCTGGAGCCGAGCCACGAGGAAGCCAACCAGGACTTCAAAACAAAATAATTATCGATTGGAGGGATGAAGTTACGGTAAAAATCTGCAGAAGCTGCATTTATTCCTCGGTTGTCAGCTGATTTCCTTCCTCTACTTAAAGAAAACTTCAAAGCATTTCTTGCTCTCTTTTCTCAGACCAGCTCACCCATCACTTTCCAGTGAGGTCGCCTGCCCGAACTGCCAGCATCCCCCTAGAGCCAATCTGGGTACCAGCAGAAGACGTAAAACATCTTAAGAACCTTTTCAATCTCATTTCATACCCATTAAACACCGATACGGGCATCGAGGTGGGAGTTTTATGGTAATATTTTATCCAAGGCTCATTTAACAGGTTCGTAATTATCAGCCAGGCTCCTGCAGAGCTGTTGAAATCCCGCGTAGGCCTTTCAGCGGCGCTTCCCTTCGCAGCCGACGAGGCAACAGCGCGCTCATAAAACACACCAAGAGGCACAATAGATTTATCCTCCCAGCTCAGCAATTCCTTTTGATGGTCAGGCTGGCTGGCCCCTGGCTACAGCCATCCACGGACGCGCTAGTCCGCGTCTAAGAACCAGCTTGCTATGTCATTCTGTCGGCCGGGTCAGGGAGCGAGGAAAACAAACAGCCTGTACTGATAAGGAGAGAGTTTAGACTGCAAATAAAGAGAAAAAAAAAAAGGGGAAGCGTCAAGAGTTCAAATCTGTAGCTTTCTGACCACGTTAAAAATATCGACCCCATGCAAACAGGAAAAAGTGAGCGGCTGCTGACAGCAAGAAGGGCAGCAAGATGCAGCAGGGGAAGCTCCAGGTTCTGGGAGGGGTTGAAGACAACCTTGGTGCAAAGGAGAGTCAGGCTGTGTGTGTGGCTGTGATCCACTAAAAAGCGAGCGGCTGCTGACAGTGAGAAGGGCAGCAAGATGCAGCAGGGGAAGCTCCAGGTTCTGGGAGGGGTTGAAGACAACCTTGGTGCAAAGGAGAGTCAGGCTGTGCCCGCTGTGATCCACCGCTCCAGCCGGTTCGGGTTACGCCGGGCTCCCAAGAGCTCACTTTGTGCCGTCGAACAAACGACAGAGCAAGTCTCAGAGCGATCGATGTCGTCTGCGGCACCCACTTCAAATGGCTGGAGAGCACAGAGCCAGAGCGTAACGCCCATCAGAAACGTAGAGACGGCATGTCCAGTCCAAATCCATGGATAAAAACACAAAAAAAATTAAGAATAAGGGGTAACTCGGAGGTACCGGCGTTTCCGTGCTTGCTCAAGACCATCAGCTCTTCCCTCGCTTGCAAGAACCGCTCAGGAATAGACCTTCTGCCCGCAGAGGCCTTCAGGAATGGAGGGAAGCAAGTCGCTTGACATGGATTTTCTCCAAGTAGGGCAGCAGTTCGGAAAGGCTCAGACAGACCGACGGAAACTCCAGCCAGCGTGGGTCCATCTAAGGGCGCCGAGGGGAGGATTCCACCCAAGACGTTCAACGAGATCCCTTCATCTTCAACAAGGGGGTTTCTGGCAACGGCGAGAGCCCTTTCTTAGAAAGATGGGGCTGAGCAAGAAGTTACACGTCGCAACGGGCTAATCCACCTCTAACACACACTGGCCGTGGCTACCGCGCCGGAATCCGGCAAGCAAAGACTCAAAAGCTTCCCTCTGCCAAACAAACTGCAGAAGCAATTACTCACCGCACTTGAGCAATCCCCTCAGCTCCCAGGGGATGATGCAAGGGCCAGTGACACTCCACTTGGTCCTCACAGTCACTCTGGTGTTATTTCATAGAACGGTTTGGGTTGGAAGGGACCTTGAGAATCATCTTGTTCCAACCCCCTGCCCTGGGCAGGGACACCTCCCACCAGCCCAGGTTGCTCCAAGCCTCCTCCAACCTGGCCTTGAACCCCTCCAGGGATGGGGCAGCCACAGCTTCTCTGGACAACCTGTTCCAGTGTCTCACCACCCTCACAACAAATCAGTTCTTCCCCACATCCCATCTAATGATTTAGGCTCTTTAAGCAGCGATGCCTGTGCCTATACGATTAACACCAGTCACTCTGGTGTTATTTCATAGAATGGTTTGGGTTGGAAGGGACTTTAAAGATCATCCAGTTCCAACCCCCTGCCCTGGGCAAGGACACCTCCCACCAGACCAGGTTGCTCCAAGCCCCCTCCAACCTGGCCTTGAACCCCTCCAGGGATGGGGCAGCCACAGCTTCTCTGGCCAACCTGGGCAACCTCACCACCCTCACACCAAACAAGTTCTTCCCCAGATCTCATCTAATGATTTAGGCTCTTTAAGCAGCGATGCCTGTGCCTATAACGATTAAATAGATCTTGAACCAAAGAGTTTGGCTGCTCCGCTCCTCCAGAAAGTGAATGTGGATCTTTGTGGTGGATTTATATAGCTTTAACGTGGTGAGGCAGCTGGCAGGTAAGCAGCTTAGTTCCAACACGCTGGCAATGAGTGAAAACCCAGTAAGAAGATACAAACAAGTTCTTCCCCAGATCTCATCTAATGATTTAGGCTCTTTAAGCAGCGATGCCTGTGCCTATAACGATTAAATAGATCTTGAACCAAAGAGTTTGGCTGCTCCGCTCCTCCAGAAAGTGAATGTGGATCTTTGTGGTGGATTTATATAGCTTTAACGTGGTGAGGCAGCTGGCAGGTAAGCAGCTTAGTTCCAACACGCTGGCGCCTGCAATGAGTGAAAACCCAGTAAGAAGATGGTGTTCACCTACTGGGGTCGAACAGGATGGTTTAATCGCGCCCAACATTCACGTCAATAACCCACATCGTCCAGAGCACAGAAAGAAGAGAACCAACTCCTCTCAGAGGGCACAACATCCCACTCCCAAACATCCCGGTGGAAGGGGAACTGAAAAGACGAGTCTGAAAATAAAAACACTAATCTGAAAATAAAAACACTGGCTGTTCCCCAGCCTGCCCATTACCGCGCCAGATTAAAAACGAGTTTGTGCAGTAGGCCTGGAGAAAGATGCTGCCTTAATCTGCAATGCACGACGCGCCTCGCAAGCCTAAGCCAAGGATCTTAAAGCTATTAAGACTTGAGCAACTGGGAGAAGCCATTTCCACCAGTATATCCAGGATGTGGGAGCTGGAAGACCTACCAGCTCCGGTGCCAGAGCAGCCAGACCCACCTGTAGTGGCCACACATGGACTGGTGCTTCACCACCATGCGATGCACGTAGGGATCATGAGGAGCCTCAAGACTCTTGTATGAGTTAATTATCCCTCGTGTAAATTTGAGGCTGTCGTATCAGCAGTAATTCAGGGTTAAAAATGCACTGGATGTGGGAGCTGGAAGACCTACCAGCTCCAGTGCCGGGGCAGCCAGACCCACCTGCCCTGTAGTGGCCACACATGGCTTGATGCTTCACCACCACGCGATGCACAGAGGGATCATGAAGAACCTTAAGACTCTTGTATGAATTAATTATCCCTCGTGTAAATTTGAAGCTGTCATATCAGCAGTAATTCAGGGTTAAAAATGCACTGGGATTATTTTGCCCCATACCACCAAGACACAGCTTTACAAGCTTGGCGCCGCAACGGGGTCTCCAATTAGCATCCAGAAGGGAAAAGTTGAAATATTTTGAATGCCAGTTAATCCCAGTCCTAAAGCTGCCTTAGCTTTGCATTACTGGTTGAAGAAGAGATTAGCACCTGAAATATTCGTTTTCTGCTTTCAGTGGTATCCACACACGTGCTCTTGTGTGCCCTGCAGACCCCACCAGAATGACCGCTGCAAGGGATCCATTTGTGGCTCCTTTACAAAAGCTCTGCCGATTCATTTTTTTTTTTCCCCTCTTTAAACCAACAAATAAATGAACTTTCACTTTGGAAAGAGAAAGAAAAATCCCCCCCGCCTCTAGATCAGCAGCCGCTCCCAGATGGTCTGGATTACGGCTCTTTTATGGGTTTTGTGCAAGTCCTGGCAATGGACACCGGGACTTCAGTGGTATCCACACACGTGCTCTTGTGTGCCCTGCAGACCCCACCAGAATGACCGCTGCAAGGGATCCATTTGTGGCTCCTTTACAAAAGCTCTGCCGATTCATTTTTTTTTTTCCCCTCTTTAAACCAACAAATAAATGAACTTTCACTTTGGAAAGAGAAAGAAAAATCCCCCCCGCCTCTAGATCAGCAGCCGCTCCCAGATGGTCTGGATTACGGCTCTTTTATGGGTTTTGTGCAAGTCCTGGCAATGGACACCGGGACGAGTCACAGAATCACAGAATGATACGGGGTTGGAAGGGACCTCTGGAGAACATCTAGTCCAACCCCCTGCCAGAGCAGGGTCACCCAGAGCAGGTCCCACAGGAACGTGTCCAGGTGGGTTTTGAATGTCTCCAGAGAAGGAGACTCCATGTCCTCTCTGGGCAGCCTCTTCCAGGGCTCTGCCACCCTCACACCAAAGAAGTTCCTCCTCGTGTTTAGGTGGAACTTCTTATATTCAAGTTTGTGCCCATTTCCTCTTGTCCTATCCCTGAGCACCACTGAAAAAAGCCTGGCCCCATCCTCCTGACACCCACCCTTGAAGTATTGATAAGCATTGATCAGATCCCCCCTCAGCCTTCTCTTTTCTAGACTAAAAAGACCCAAGTCCCTCAGCCTTTCCTCGTAAGAGAGATGCTCCAGTCCAAGTCAACCAGTAACTCTCATGGGATGAGACACAAGGTGGGCGCAGCCCAGCAGAAGGGCACAGTGCTCCAGTATCCAGCAGATGGGACCCCCAGTTAACCTTGTTTTGTTCAGGAAGCATCAAGATTGGTCCTTGAGGTGCAAGTTGGGCTTTTCAAGCAGAAGAGACACAAACTCACTCAGCCACACGAGTTGCCTGGTGGGACTCCAACACCCCATTTCTGCAACGGCCAGCTTTGAGGAAAGGCTGGTTTTAAGGAAAGGGTTTCAACATCATCTGAAGTTTCATGATCGTTCAAGGCTCTTTGGAAAAGGAAAGAAACAACTGAACATGTTTACGCAGTTTTCCAGTTCCTTTTCCTCAGGAAGCATGACTCTGCCAGCACTGGTACCAGACCAAACTTGGAGGAGCAACCTTCAAACTTCCAGTTTGATGCCTCATCTGGCTGCAGAAAGTGTCCTGCAGCCCAGTTTGAACCAGCCTCCACTCCGACACTACTCGCCAGCCACAACGGTTGAGTCAAAACCGTACATTTTAGGATCAGGACCATCCTGCCTGCACCTCTGGTTTCCATTCCCTTGTTTTTCCACACCAGCTGCTCCAGTCAAGGTGAAGTCCATCCTGCTCTAATTGGTATTTCAGAGATAAAACCTGCACATCGGAACCAAAAAATGCTCTCCTGCACGCTCTCAGGCTCTGGGGTTTGGTCAGCACACCTTAAAAATACGGCCATAATTAATTTATTCCTTTTAACTCAACTGCTTGATCATTAGCATTAGTTTGTCTCAAAAGTGATTTCACAAGAGGCCTTTTGTCAAATTTACATTGGCATTTGTCAGTTTGAGATTAAGCACGGTGCTTACCAACTTGATACCACAGCTCACTCTAAAGCATAAATTAACATTTTAATGGAGCTCAGATCTATTGGAGGCCCCTTCACTAGAAGCTCATTATATTTCACCTCCCTAGAAGTCCGTTTCCCCGGTTTTGGCGAGCCAGAGACAGGTTTTTAGGCCAGGCTGCAGCTTTCCCTATCAAAGGGAAGAAGCTTTTGCCTCTTAAGTCATTCCTGCTACCTCAAAGGAAGAGCCTTGAGAAAAAAAAGGAATGAAAGCAACCAGGAAAAGTTGAGTTTACCCTCCAGCAGCAGCTGGGAAGACGCTCCCACACTCCGCACGTTTTCTTTGTGTCACATCCTGGTTTTGTTACCACGATTCCCGTCCTCAAAACAGGGCTGGGAGGGGGGTGGGTGATAAACCAGATTTGCCTTACGCTGCTGTACCCCGCTCCTGTGTCACCAGACATGACATCTTGGCCACCGTGGCAGCCCCATCAATCACAGCCCCAAAGCCCCAAGTGGGAAGCGCGTGTATTTCTATTTACAATTACCATCCAGAGGGGAAGTGGGGGGAAAAATCCCTCACGGCCAACCCCCAAAGATCTCTCTTTGTCTAGTCCCCTCTCCCCGTTACACAGGAGGTGAACAAAAGCAGGAAAGGCCATTTAAGAGCGAGGAAAACCTCCTCTCCACCATATTGGATTTTCTTCTCCCTCCTTCTTCAAACAATGCCTTTCATTTGTAACCCGCAATCCGCCCTTCAGCCCCTCACCAAACCCCCAGAGGTGCCCCCCAGCTTGAAGGAGAAGGAAGGAAGGCAGGAGAGAGGAGAAATGCCCACCAGCAAACCTGCCGGGCAGCAGCACTGCCATATTTTTCTCTTCCCTCCCCTTCAGCAGCCTGCGGCGCGGGCTGCATCCTCCACAATAGGACAAAGCCTCACCACAGCTCATCTTCATCCTCCTCCCTCCCCCCTCCCCGAGTGCCATCAGCTGTCAGCCTTCCTCGGGGATGACCGAGGAGGGGAAGCGACAATGATTTTTTTTTGGGGGGGAGGAGGGGGGGAAAAAATCAGACAAATTTGACAGGCGTGCAGGGCTCGCCCGCCTCCCCATCCCCCTCCTGCTGCAGTCAGGGCTGGATGGAGCCGAAGGCTGCAAAGGCGGAGCGGGGAGAGGAGGAGGAGGAGGAAGAAGAGGAAGGGGAGGGGGGGCCGGGCGGGGGGAAGAACCAGGTCTGCCTCCACCCTATGCCAGGCTAGGCGCCGGGAAAAAGGGCTCGATGGACCTACAGCCCCCTCGGATTTGGCTGGGGGGGTGGGGGATGAAGGGAAAAAAATATATAAAAGAATTTTAAACATAAAATTAAATAAAAATAAAAAAAAATATTAAATCAGGCAATAAATCCGC
>NW_015091339.1:0-372 GCF_001431845.1 Calidris pugnax | reverse complement strand
CCTCCGGCCATGGTCTTCCTCCATGGCACCCATGTTCCCCCCGTGTATCCCCTTCCCATGCCACCCCTGGCCATGGTGTCCCCAATGGCACCCATGTCCCCTCTCCATACCACCCCTGGCCACAGTGTCCCCCATGCCACCCCTGGCCATGGTGTCCCCAATGGTACCCATGTCCACTCCCCATGCCATCCCTGGCCACGGTGTCCCCCATGGCACCCATGTCCCCTCTGTGTGCCCCCTCCCCATGCCACAGTGTTCCCCAGCGGCACCCATGTCCCCTCCCCATGCCACCTCATGCCATTATGTCCCCCCACGCCACCCATGTCCCCTCCCCATGCCACCCTTGGCCATGGTGTTCCCCCATTCCACCTC
>NW_015091338.1:42516-58554 GCF_001431845.1 Calidris pugnax | reverse complement strand
TGTTCCTGAGTTCCAGCCAAAGCTCTCTACTTAGCGCCAGGCTAGTCTTCTTCCCTTCCTGCTTGCTTTTTGGGACTTGGGTATGGCTCTTTCCTGCACCTTTAAGAGTGCCTCCTTGAAGTACGACCAGCCTTCCTGGGCACCCTTGCCCTCGAGGACCATCTCCCAAGGGACACCCCCAATCATGCTCCTGAAGAGGCCAAAGTCTGCCCTTCGGCAGTCCAAGGTGGCAGCCTTGCTGGCCCCCCGCCTTGCTTCAGCAAGAATTGAGAATTTTATCATTTTGTGATCACTCTGTCCAAGATGGCCTCCAACGTTTACATCCCCCACAAGACCTTCTGAGTTAACTATCAGCAGGTCCAGTAGGGCACTTTCCCTGGTCGGTTCCCTCACCAGCTGCGTTAGGAAGTTGTCTTCCACGCACTCCAAGAATCTCCAGGACTGTTGCCTCTCTGCTGTGTTATATTGCCAGCAGATATCAGGGAAGTTGAAGTCCCCCATGAGTACAAGGGAGAGGGATTGTGAGGCCTCTGTCAGCTGCCTATAGAATACTTCATCAGTCTTTATATCCTGGTTTGGGGGTCTATAACAAACTCCCACCACAACATCTGCCTTATTGGTCTTCCCCTTGATTCTTATCCATAGACACTCAACACTGTCATCGTGCATATTGCTGAGTTCTAGGCATATAATACTGTTCTTAACAAGAAGGGCCACCCCACCACCTCTCTTTCCTTGCCTGTCCCTTCTGAAAAGTTGGTAGCCATCGATCACAGCACTCCAGTGATGCGAGTCCTCCCACCGCGTTTCTGTGATGGCAACTAGATCGTAGTTTTCTTGCTGCATGATGGCCTCCAGCTCCTCCTGTTTGTTGCCCGTGCTGCGTGCATTCATGTAGATGCACTTCAGCTGGGCTAACCGTCCCACTATTTTTCTGGAAGGGCTGGCACCTTTACCTAATAGCCCTGGCGCGCTGCTCCCGGGCACCACTTTAGTAACCCTGGTTCCAACCCCGTCCCCCTGCAATGAGCCCTGCTAACTCCTGTCCCAATATCCTTTTTCCCCTTTGGGTTAGGCTTCCCCCACCTGCTGCAAGCATGCCTGATGACCTGTAGATCAGCCTGTGCTCAAAGAATCCAAAGTCCTGCCGTTTACTCCAGTCTTTTAACCATGAGTTGATTTGTTGTTTCTTCCTACTTATCCCTTCGTCCACCCCTATGTCTGGTGGCAGAAGAGAACACCACCTGTGCTCCTGACCCCTTGACCAGTCGTCCCAGAGTTCTGAAATCCCTTTTCATTGCCTTAAGGCTTCTGGTAGTCACCTCATCGTTGCCCACTTGAAATATCAGAAGTGGGTAATAATCTGAGGGCTGAACCAGGGAGTGGATTTTTCTTTGTATATCCTTGGTCCTGGCCCAGGGAGGCAGGTGACTTCCCTGTGGGATGGGTCTGGCCAACAGATTGGGCCCTCTGTTCCACTGAGAAGGGAGTCACCTATTACAATCACCCTCCATTTTTTCTTTGTTGATGAGGTCCTGAGGCACATGGGTGGGTGACCCGTCCAGGGTGCCTCACTGGGGAGATCATCCTCTCCAGTCTCATTTGCCTCATCCCCAAAATCCAGAACTCCAAACCTATTTTGCAAATGTAACTGGGAATGTGAGGGAGGCTGTTGAGGGTTCTGCTTGCCTCTCTGAGGAAGGACCAGCCTCCCATTCCCCCCTTGCCATTAAGTCCCCTTTCTCCGCCTGGTGACAGAGCAGGAGGGGATCATCTACTTTTATTAGAGCCTCTTCTTGCTGCCTTTGCCCCAGGGTATGGCTCCACCAGTCTATTTCACTTTCGTATTCTCTAATGCTTCTTAACCTTTCCATCTCTTCTCTCAGTTCCACCACCTGCCTGAGCAGGTCGTTTATCTGCTCACACCGCACACAATGGGTGTCCCTGGGTCCCTGTGGTACCACAGCCAGGCTCAGGCATTCGGTGCAGCCAGGGCCCTGCCCTGAACGGCCACGTCTTTGCTGGGGACCTCGGTCTGAGTTCCCACATTTTTCTTCACAGGGGCTATACACAATGTATATATACATATAGGAGGAGAGAGCTATGAGCTTAGAAGCAACTACTTCAATGAAAATAATGAATAGATACAATCTATACCAAGCTCCCAGGAAGACCTCACTGAAAGCATTAGGGAAGTCCCAGAGTGGATTCAGCAAGGAACACAGGGACCTGGATCGAAGACAGCCGAACAGACAGGGCCCTCCTCAGATGCCAGCCATTGAAGAAAGAGCTGACCCTTTGATCCCTCACCTTTCACACTGAGCGTGGGGCAGATGGGATGGAACACCCCGTGGTCACTTTTGGGGCCCCCATCCTGCCTGCTCCTCCTCACAGTAGCAACACCTCTATGCTTTTCTGCTTCTAACCCTCCAGTGGGGCAAATAACAGAGTTACCTTGGTTGTTAGAGCAGTAAATAGAAGCAAGAGCCTCTCTGCACCCCATTCCTTGGCAGGAACTATCAACATTGGTCCTACCTCTCTAAGAAAAAACCTGTTAATTCTTACAAAATATTCTGGTAATTTCAGAAGATTAGATAAGAAATAAAATGACTGAAGAGAAAGTTGGTTCTGTTCTACCTCACACTAGTGAGGCACTTGTGGCACAAACAAGAAGAGTTCTGCAATAGTCCCAGGAGGAGAAAGAAACCAGTTCCATGGTTGAAGTCCCAGCACAGGCAGGCACATGGCAGCTCCCACCACAGCTCCCGACCCGCAGGTTCATCTGAGAGCTGGCAGCGAGTTTCTGCTGAGACCAGGAGCAACCAGAGCAGCAGCTGAGGGAAGGACATCCCTGCTCCACTCTGTGCTGCTGGAAGAGGGGAAGCTGTGAGTCCCCACCATGGACTTTCTCCACCACTTCTGTCGAGTGGTTCTCACTGGAGCATAGGTTTGCTGCAGAGATAAGGCCGTGGTTGGGAGCAGCCAGCACCCCAGAAATCACGGTCACTGAAGAACAGACAAGGTTCTTCGCCCACCACTGGGATCCTGCAACAAGCAGCACAGACACCACTGGTACTGTGGGGGTCAGGGTTGTCCCCACGAGCCCCAGTAGGAGACAAGGGCTGCCTGCAAGGGACAGCCCCAGCACACACCTCCCACCAGGACCCTGCCCGTCCCACCACAGGACGCTCTTCCCACAGCCCCAGCTCCCAACGGGACTCACGTCTGGTTGAAGCTGCTGCCGTCCACCCACTCCAGGTGCTCGCCCCGTCTCCGCAGACCAATCCAGTAATCGATGTTGCCCTTCAGGCGTGAGAGGAACTCCTGGGCAGAAAAGAGAGAAGCCAAGAGTCAGGAGCTGCTGCCAGCCCCACGCCAGTCCCTGACCCAGCCTCACACTGGTCATACCAGTCCTGCTGGCAGCCCTCCCCCCCATGGCTACCATCAGCCCTGGGATGGCAGCAGCTCCCACCCCACGCCTGCTCCAACAAGCTCCAGAGCTGCTGGAGATCACCAGCCCACCCAATGCTCTTGGTCCTGCTCTGACAGCTCTGCTCCCACCCCACAGTGCACCCAACACAGGAACCCCCCAAACCCCCACACACCCACAGCAGCCCCTCACTCACCATTTCCCACTCCCTCCTCAGCACGGCCAGTGAGGCCCCACGCGAGGAGCACTGCTCCTGGCTCCACTCCCAGCTCCCCTGGTCCCTCGAGAGGTAGTAGCAGACATTGTGGTACCCGACCCAGCCATCAGGACACGCCAGCACCGGAGCCACAGGCACAGCTGGATCCCCTCCACGTGTTCTTGCTGGAGAGGGAAGGGGAGAAGGGCAGAGGATTGGGCTGCGCAGGGACCAGGGGACACAGCTCCGTGGGGCAGGGAAGGAGGCAGCCGCTCCTCCCTCTCAGTCCCCTCCCCGGGCAGAGGAACTGCCATGGGGCCATTCCCAGCTGGCAGCAAGGGACAGTTACACAGAGCAGGGACAAGGCTGTCACCCCACACACACTGGGGGACAGCCCGCAGCAGGAGAGCTGCCAGGGAGATGGAGATGGGGGGCTGCTACAGCTCCTCCGATGAGACCAAGCAGAATATGAAGCATTTTCTAGACATCTGGAAGAAGCCCCAGACTTGCCAGCCCCAGTCCTCATGAGGTGACACTGCCACGGGGACACTGTCCCTTCTGAGAGGCCACCCAGGGGACTCTGTACTCACCCAGGACTCTTCTGTGCATCCTTCTTCCTGTAGCCCCAGACATCTCTGGGTGGGGGGACACTCCTCCCCCCTGGAGACTCAGGGGCTCCTCCGTGTTCCCACTGCTGGAGCAGAATCCGTTCCTCTCCCCCGTGAATCCATTCCCTTGTTCCATGGCACACTGAAAAAAGAACCACTTTGCTCAAAACAAGGAGGATCTTTCTGTTTCACGCCTGGTTTTGATCTGGTTCTACCACCACTGCTCTTATTACTGTGCTGGGAGATTGCAGAGAACAGGAGGCAGCACATAGCGGTGCTCAATCCTGTGAGCTGATGGCACCAGGCCTGGCTGGCACAGATCAGCTGGGACCCCACGGTGACACCCGGGCTCAGGAAGGCGATGTCAGGGAAGCCCTTCTGTGTTCCTGCTCCCACCAGGACGCTGCAGCCTGTCCCCAGGAACTGGGGAGACAAACGCAGCCTCAGGGAGCCCAGGGACCAGCCCTTGGACCCCAAGAGGGCCAGCATCCTCCTTGCTGAAGTCAGAGCAAGGGACACAGTGAGGTAGATCAAGGAGGGAGGAAGGCAGATGAGGGAGGAGCAGATGAAGGTCTTCCCGCTTCCCTGCAGCCCAACTCCTCCAGCCGAGCCCTGCACCCCAGGGTAGCCTGAGCTCAGAGGGGGAGCTCCGGGCAGCAGCAGGCCCTGGGTTACCCTGGCTGCCCGGCAGGGTTAAGGGGAACAGGGGGAGTTTGGGGGGGGTGCCCGGCACCTCTCTGGCCGCCAGGGGAGGGGGAAGCTTGGGGGGTGGACCCCATGGAACCACCCCTACCTTCATCGACCCAGGACCAAGTCATCAGCAAGAACAAGTAGGGGGGGAGGGGGTGAGAAGGGGCTCTTAAAGTGAAAGCAACAGACTCACCCTGACCTGAAGGGCATTTTTTCCCTTCGAGAGTTCCTTCACAGAATCACAGAATCTTCTAGGTTGGAAGGGACCTTAAAGATCATCTTGTCCAACCGTGATGGATTGATTCCTTGCTCAATACCTTCTCTAAGGGGGAGGGAGCTCATCTCAAACCTGACATCAGCTCAGTGGCCCCTTCTCGGCTCCTCTCCCCTTTTCCCAGCAGGAGTGAAGTTCAGCTTTGCCAGGCTGTCCCCAGGGGGATGGGCAGCCCAAGCGAAGCAGCGGTGGGCATCTGGCTTGGGTTCAGATGGGATGGGGTTGGCTTTGGGGGCTGTCAAGGCCTCGTCTGCTCCTCACACAGCCCCCACCAGCGAGTGGGCTGGAGGAGGAGCACCAGAAATTGGGACTAAACCTCTTTCTCTTCCTATTCTCTCCCCCATCCCAGCCAGGGGCAGTGAGCAAGGGGCTGTGTGGTCCCAGCTGGAGTGATACCACTTTAATATCCCAGGGGCACATCATGTCACCCCTCTGCCTGCCTTGGTGACCCCCAAAAAGGGGCTGTGGCCCCTCCACCCGGCCCTGCCACCACAGTCCATCCTGGGGGCGTTTAGTGGTGCCAGTGTGGAGCAGGCATCGAGCTTCTGTCCTGAGCACCAAACTGGGGGAAAAAGGGAGATGAGAAAGTCCTTTGGTCACCGCATTTGTCTGGGCAATGTCCCAAGAGCTGGACCCCAGTTAATGAGGGACTGGAACCACAATCAGGCTGATAAGCCCTTCGTAGCATCAGAAATGGCTCGGGTTAAGTACTAATTACAAGTTGTCACTATTATGAGGAACAGATAGAGGTCTTCCCATTGCCCTCTAGCCCAACCCCGTATCCCGGGCTCCACCAGCCAAGGAAAAGCACAGTAGGGGAGCTAGAGCTCAGAGGGGGAGCTCCAGGCAGCAGCAGGCCCTCAGTCACCCTGGCTGCCGGGCAGGATTAGGGGGAGCACGGGGGGTTAGGGGGTGCCCGGCACCTCTCTGGCCACCGGGGGTGGGGGGAAGTGTGTCCATCCCTACCTGCGTCGACCCAGAACTGAACCAAGTGCTTCTGCTTCTTGCTGCTCCGTGCGTGGTGACCGAAGAACTCTCAAATGCTGTGTTCTGGGAAATCAGCAGGAAAAAAAACAACAGATGAGGGAATGGGTTGTTAATGTGGCGGGAACAGACAACAATGAGCGGGTGGGTTTTTTTCCCTTCAGGATTTCCTTGCCTCTAAGGAGAAGGGAGCTCAGCTCAAACCTGACATCAGCTCAGTGGCCCCATCTCCTCTCCCTTGCCCGCCCTGGAGCAGGTTCCCCTCCTCTCCCCTTGTCCCAGCAGAAGTGAAGTTCAGCTTTGCCAGGCTCTCCCCAGGGGGATGTGTCCCCGGTGGCAAGGAGGGGAGGGGCCAGGGCTGCCTCCAGCAGGGCCCTGCCCCAGCAAGAGAGAAATACCCGTGGTCACTCATCGTGTTTTAATACAAAGAAACAAACAAAAAAACCATCAGGCAGAAAGCAGTTTCAGTGTGACACGGAATCTAACTCTCATGGGAGCCCCACAAGGGCCACTTCACCCCCTGCTCTGTGGCCCCTCTGCCCTGCTCAGGGCCAGGGACCTGCACTGGGATGTCTGTGCCCAGCTCCTCTGGGAGCAGCTGCTCCAGCTCCATCACCACAGCTCAACAGCAGGTTTTTATGTGTGATGGTTTGGGATGGCTTGGCCAGTGACAAGGCAACAGATGGTCTTCCCGACCTCTCCCTCCAAGGAGAGGAGGAGGAGAAGAAAAAGGTTTGTGAGCTGTGAACAAACTAAACTACCTTAATGAAATTTTAGGGATAAAATAAAATAGAAATAATGAAATAGATGCAATAGACAGAAAACCATACCAAGCTTCCGGGATGATGTCACCAGCAGGCACAGGGGAAGTCCCAGACTGAACTCAGCCATGGATGGGAACTGGATTCCAGATCTGGAGTCAGGAAGGCACAAACCCGGATCAAAGGTAGACAAACAGACAGGGTCCTCCTCAGACATTGGCCATTGGAGAAAGAGGCCTGACCCTTTGGTCCCCGAGCTTTTACACTGAGCGTGAGACAGATGCAATGGAACACCCCCTTGGTCACTTTTGGGGCTGCCCTCCTGTCTGCTCCTCCCCACAGCAGCCACCCCTCTACCCTCTTTGCTTCCACCCTCCAGTGGGAAAAATAACAGTTACCTTGGTTGTTATAGCAGTAAATAGAAGCAAGAGCCTCTCTGCACCCCATTCCTTGGCATGAACTATCAACATTGGTCTTATCACTCTGAGAACGAATGGTTTTCTACACAATATGCTGATAATTTCAGAGAGTAGAAGAGCATTAGTCTTTTGGTTTGAGAAAACCTACCATAATTTATTGTCTTTTAGACAATTATTCTATCACCCTATGACACCTCTCCCCTCCCAAAGGAGAATGAGGCAACACAAAGAAACACACAGGTTGAAATATAAAGAGATTTAGTAGGAAAAGACTAAATAATTAACAATAGTACTAAAGACAAGTACTAAACCTAATACTAATACAAGCTATACAAGAATTGTCCTCAGACCATTCCATCAGCAGGAACCTGTGCACTCCCAGCACTGTAAAATAAATGTGGAACCCTGTGAGTGCTGTGGCTTCCGGAGGAAGGGAAGGGCCCAGGGCTGTGGCACCAGGGCAAGGAGTTCTCTTGGACCATTGCCATCAAGGAAGAGGGAGCAGCAAACTTTCTCATTTCTATTGAATGTGATGCTCATGGTATGAAATAACCCTCTTGGCAGCTTGGGTCATGGACAAGTTGGAGTGGGGCCAGAGGAGGCCACGGAGATGCTGCGAGGGCTGGAGCCCCTCCGCTGGGAGGACAGGCTGAGAGAGTTGGGCTTTGTCATGGTTAACCCCAACCAGGACCCTGCAGTCTCTCAACTCACTTTCTGCTGGTGGGATGGCACTGCTCCTGGCTCCACTCCCAGCTCCCCTGGTCCCTCGAGAGGTAGTAGCAGACATTGCGGTACCCGCGATTTTGTGGTTGGACTCGATGATCTCTGAGGTCCCTTCCAACCACCACAATTCTGTGATTCTGTGATGGGAGAGAGAATCAGAAAAGTGAGAAACCTTGCGGATTGAGACAGAGGCAGTTTAACAGGAAGACAAAAACATAGAATTCATTCACTACTTCTGAGAGTTCAACCATCTCCAGGAGGGTTCAGCCATCTCCAGGAGGGTTCAGCCATCTCCAGGAAAGCAGGGCTCCATCAGCATAACAGTGACTTGGGAAGACAAATGCTGTAATTCTGAATGCCTCCTCTCTTCTTCTCCCAGCTTCAGATGCCAAGCAAGACATAATACTGTGCAGAATGTCCCCCCAGCCTGCTCACTGGCAGGGTGGTGTGAGGAGCAGAAGAGGCCTTGACTCACTGTGACCCTGCTCAGCAGTAATGAAAACAGCCCTGTGTTACCAACACCGTTTCCAGCACAAATCCAAACCAGCCCCACACCAGCCTCTGAAGAAATTTAGCTCTGCCCCAGCCCAAAGCAGCACAGGTTGTTCTGCCTGGAGAAGAGACGGCTCCAGGGACATCTTAGAGCCGACAGACATGGGGGTTTGTTACAGCTTCCCAATGAGGGCCGAGTGAGGCCTTTCCCAGACAGCTGGAAGAAGCCTCACACTTGCCAGCCCCAGTCCTCATGAGGTGACACTGCCATGGGGACACTGTCCCCTCCCCACAGGCCAGAGGGGGGGACCCTGCACTCACCCAAGACTCTTCTGTGCATCCTTCTGCCTGCAGCCTCAGGCACTTGTGGGTTGGGTGACACCCCTCCGTCCTGGGGACTCAGGGGATCCTCCACACTCCCACTGCTGGAGCAGAACCCTTCATGATGTCCTGGAAAGTGAAATCACTTGGCTCACAACAAGCAGCACCTGGCACCCAAGGGATCACAACTGCTGCCAAAGCCTGTTTCAAGCCAGGCCTGGACCCAGGTCAACCCCCCATGCTCCGTTCATCATGTGGGGAGGTCACAGAGAAGGGGATGGAGCAGATCCAAAAGATGAGTTCTGGGAGCTGATGGCACCAGGCCTGGCTTTAACAACTCAGCTGTGACCCCACCGTGACACCCAGAAGCCCCTGTCCCTGCTCCCCCTGGGACACTGCAGCCTGTCCCCAGCAAGGTGGGAAAGAAATGAGGCCTCAGGGAGCTCAGGGACCGGCCCCTGGAGCCCATCAGACCCAGCACATCCCGACCAGCCTGGGGCCGGTCACGGGTGTCTGAGCACAGGAGAGCGGGTCAGGGAGGGAGGAAACAGATGAGGGCAGAATGGATACGGGGATGGCAAAGGAGGTTTTGGGGGTCGAAGCTGGTGGTGCCTGCCGCTGCTGGCCCTGCCGGGGTGGGGACCGCGCAGCCAGTAGCAGGCAGTGGGACAACTGGGACATGTGATCATGCTGGAGGGGAGAGAACTGGGGATCTTTCACTCCTCTCTGGCCGTGGTCGGGAGGGGATGTGGGAGTTCCCGAGCTCTCTCTGGGCACGTGAAGTGTTGGGGGAGAAAATGGTCCTTAATCCCTCTCCGGGCACTGGTGGGATTGGGGAAATCATGGGGACACCTATACCTCCCTCTCACGGGGGGAAAGTGGGGGACAGGACCCGTCCCTACCTGTCCCCGCACACAACCACGCTCCTGCTCCACCGCCGCCACTCTGGGACCGCTCAGTAACCCAACAGGTTGCCTCACTGAATACCTTTAATACCGCCCCACCAGCACAACAGCGAGGAGGAGGAGGAGGCAGCCAATCGGATCGATGCCTTTAAGAGTCTCACCTACCTCATCCCCACCTTGTCATTTAGTGGGACACCCCGCTCCGGGGCAGCGCATGCAGGCATGGGATATGAGGAGCCCCAGAGAAAGAAGGGGAAAAGGGGTTTCTTTGCCAGGTTCAGTGGTCACTGGTCATTGTCAGGGCGGGAGTTGGGCATTAGTGACGTGGTTTATTGTTATATTTCATTTTTACTTACTTATTATTACATATATTTATATATATTATTATTATTATTTTATATTACTGATGTAGTCATTAGTGTGGCTGGAAGCCCCAGAGTGCTAAAACGTGCTGAGATTGGGACTGGGGCTGAGGGAGGAGTTTTTTTCCGCTGGGGGTGGTGAGACCCCGGCCCAGGTTCCCCAGAGAGGGGGGTGATGGCCCCGTCCCTGGAAACATCCCATGGCAGGTTGGATAGGGCTGTGGGCGACTTGCTCTGGTTGGAGATGTCCCTGCCCAGGGCAGGGGGCTGGACTGCAGGGGCTTTGAATGTCCCTTCAACCATAAACGAGTCTATGGTTCTCTGATGAAAACCCCTGTAAAATTGCCTTCAGGTCCCTCACTTTGGCCAGGACATTCTTACGCACATAAATACATATTTTCCCTCCATACTGCAAATTACTTTCCTCTGCCCATCGCATCCCTGGGGATGGACCCTGCTCTCTGCGGCCGGTCCCTCCCAGGAATGCATTCTGCCATGGGCAGGGAGACCACACGATGGGGAGGGATGGATGCTCCGTGCCAAGGGCTCAGGGCTCAGCCCCACAAAGAGTTTACTTTGTCTCTCTGCTTTTCTCTCTCTCTCTCTCTCCTCCTCTTCCCGCTTCCAGCCCGCCCATCCCCACATCTCCCAGGAGCAGGCGGCAGCAAAGAGCCCCGATGCAGCTCTCCCCGCCCAGCGTCCTCTCCCGGGCTCCTGCAGAGCTCCATGGACCCCCCTGACCTCTCCGCTTCGCTCCCTCCTGCCGCTCCTTCGCATCTCGGGCCGAAAGCTCCGAGAGGGAGGATTCAGGAGGAAGAACGGCCTCCTCGGCTGCCGCGGGGCTTGGCGGTGAGCGATCGCGGGCACTTTGGTACCGGGGGGATTTTCCCTCCGGCTTTTAGTGCTCCTCGTTACGGTATTTTTAATGCGGTCTTGTCACCGCAGTCCTCTCTTGTCACCACTGTCGTCTCCAGTCACCCCAGTCCTTTCTTGTCACCTCAATCCTCTCTCCTGTCACCCCAGTCCTCCCTAGTTATCCCAGTCCTCTCTTGTCACCCCAGTCCTCTCTACTCATCCCAGTCCTCCCTAGTTATCCCAGTCCTCTCTTGTCACCCCAGTCCTCTCTTATCACCACTGTCATCTCTAGTCACGCCAGACTTCTCTTGTCGCTCTAGTCCTCTGTTGTCACCTCAGTCTTCCCTTGTCACCCCAGTCTTGTCACCCCAGTCCTCCCTAGTTATCCCAGTCCTCTCTTGTCAACCAAGTCCTCTCGTCACCCCGGTCTTGCCAAGGCAGTAGGACTAATTACAATCCACACAATTAAGGGGACTATTCTAACTGGTGCCGCAGAAAGTGAGAGGAAGATGAAGGGGGCTCAGGCGGGGAGAGGAGAGGGAAGAGGCCGGCGGCGGCAGTGGGTGCCGTTGCCTTTCCCGGAGCCAGGAGGCGAGGAAGAAGCTGGAGCAAAGGGAAGGAGAGAGGAGGAAGGAGGAGGCTGGAGCGGCGGGAGGCGGCGGGGACGGGAGCAGGAGAGGCGGGACTTTGGCTTTCTGAATTTGTGGGGTGAAATCAAGAGCTGTTAAAGCCCGGGTGGAAAAGCGAGGAGAAAGAGCAGAGGGCAGAAAGAGCAGCATCAGTGTAAGGGCCGCCGATTTGGGCTCCGGTTTCTCCCTCTGCGCCCGAGAAGAGGGGGAGGGGACAGATGGCAGACGGCAACGGACACGGGGCGCCGATGGACATCCATCCCCCAGCAGCGAAGCGCTGACTTTAAAGCCTCCTGGGCACCTGCCCCTCGGGAACGTGGGGGGCTCTGTGGGGATCGGGCCCCCGCGCGTTTTGGGCAGGCGACTGGGAAATGTTGAATTGTTACAGTCAGCAGCGTGGAAGCTGCGCGGAGAAGGGCAGAAAGACCCCGGGAGGGGCAGCCGCCCCCTCCCAGCCACCCCCTCCAACGCTCCCAACGCCGGGATGGAAAGTGCCCCCGGGGACACCCCGGAAACCAACTCTCCAAAACCACCCAGCCCCGGCGCGGTGGCCGGAAAGACTTGGAATTTGTGCAGAGAGCACAATCCACACTGCTTTATAACCCCCAGTCTTTTTTTTTTTTTCCTAATTACAACTTGTGTATTGACGCTAATCAACAAATATCCCTCACCAGGAGAACCCAGCTCTGGCGATCCCTTGGGGCGAGGGTTGGTTTTTTTAAGGAGAAAAAGGCTCGTTTTGGTGATGGTGGGAGGGGGACGGTTGGCGTGGGGCACCCCCAGGGCTCGGCGCCGGGGAGCAGCGAGGGGAAGGGGGGTTGTGGGGCGGCGATGGGAGCTGAACCCAGGGGTGGGCGCTGCCGGGAGCGACCCGAAGAGCTGCCCCGAGGGAAGGGTGGGTCCCTCATCAGGAAAACCCAGCCCTGGCGATCCCTTGGGGCGAGGGTGCCCCGAGGGAGGGGGAGGGGCTGTTGTCCCAAAGCGGGGTCCTTTTCCCGCTGTGCACACGCCAAAAACAAATCTTCCCATTCCTCTTCTTTTGATTGACAACCGTTCGAACAAGCGTTTTCGCCTTTACTCTCTTTCTCGCTTAACGCTTATATTCCCTCTCGATGGTTAGAATCCGCCAGACCACAGTTTTTTTCCGAGCATCCCAATCATTTGGGTCCCCAAGAAGATCCCACACCGTCTGTACCCACACTAAAAGGAGGGGCGTCTCCCGGCGTTTATCAAATGGCAGCTCCTGGGGCCGGTCTCTCTCCCGCCCGCTCTTGGGAGCAAACCCAACCCAACCCAAGGTGTGCACGACTCAAACAACTCAAAGGAGGGACATCCCACCTGGGTGGCCAGAAACTCTTGCCCCAAAGCGGGACCGTTTCCCCACTGTGCAGATGCCAAGAGACACCCAGAGCAGAGGTTTTCCCTCTTGATTTCATTTCTGCAGAGATGGGTGGTCGGGGGGGATCCACAAAGCCAGCACCCCGCCTTCGAAACTCGGAGGGATATTCCTACCGTTCCAAGCACAGAAATACGCCCCCTTAATTCTAATTATTGGTGAGTACCTTATCTTAACAATGTCTCTTGGTTAGTGCAGTCTCTCGGCTTCATTTCAAGCTACAAGGTCCTTTCATTGGAGGTTGGACTGGGGGGGTTGGAACTCCATGATCTTTAAGGTCCCTTCCAACTCCAACCAGTCGATGATGCTATGAATTGAGGTGCCCAGGCTCCAGTACCGGGGGGGAGCAGAGCAAGTCGGTCCCCAGTTCGGTCTCCCATTGAGTTGGGGGTCGCGATCTCCCACCACCACCTTTCCCTTTCCCCCGTGTTCCTGCAAATTTGGGTTGACTTGATGCCTCCCCCCAGCAGCTCTCTGGTTTTCCGTGGGTTTCGGTGCCTCCTGCGGTGGGATGTTCCTTCTTCTCAGCCTCCGGCTCTTCTGCGAGGGGCTGTTCATTAGCGGGGCATTGATTGCTTATCCCCAGGGTCTGATCCTTCAGGGTCTCGGGATCTTCTACAGCTCTTGATTCGACTTCATGAGCGAATCTACCTTCTACAAGAGATTTTAACTTTTTAAAAGTACATTCTGCTTAATTAAGGTACCTGAGTGGGGGCGGGGATTAGAGCTGCGCCGAGAGCTGGTCCCTGCCCGTGTCACCGAAAGAGCTGCCCCGAGGGACGGCCGCCGCTGCGGGTCACTGGAACCCGCACAGGGGGGGCGGGCGAGGCGCGGCCCGGCTCGACACCGCCAGGGAAGGCAGGAGGCGCGTTGTAGCGGGGTGCAGAGAGCATAAAGACAGGAGTGAGTCCCGGGAGGTTTCCAGGGCCCTTGATAGCTTCAGGCAAGGGTTTCGCTAACGAGCCCGAATTAACGACCCACAAGCGACACCTCCCGGCCAACGGGGGAAAAGCAGGGCATTCGGCTAAAACTGCGAAGTTGCTGGGTGATACAAAGCTTGTTGCAAAGAAAGTGCGTGTCCTTGCGGGAAACTGGGCTCCTTGTAACCCCAGACCCGCACCTCCACATCTTCAGCCCCTCCTCGCTGAGTATGAGCTGTCATCCCCCAATTAATAGACCTTTAATTGGAAGGGAGAATACAATCAGGAGGAGGAGGAGCCGCCACCAATGAGGACAGTCTCCTAATTAGCCGATGGGTGCAAACGAGAAGAGGTTCCAGTGCCGAAGCCAAGGCGCGGCAGCTCCGTGGAGTTTCCCCCCAGCGCCGGCACGAAATCCCCCCAGTTCGGGGCTCTTGGGGCGCCGGGGCCGGGAAAGCGCTGCCAGCGGCGGAGGCGAGCGATCGGGGGGTTCTCCATCAGGTCCGACCCAGCACGCCCCGCTGCAGGGGGGGCACCGCCGCGGTTCCCAACCAGGTCCGCTCCACCCCCTCCGCCTCCCCGCGGTTCCCACCCAGGTCCGCTCCACCCCCTCCGCCTCGGGGCTCCCCGTGGCCGGGAGGGGAGCGAGGGCTGCGCCTGCTGCTGCCGCCCCTTCCCCAGCCGGCCGAGCGCCGCCTTGAAACCCACCGCCCCATCTGCCCATGAGGAACCCCCGCCACGGCCTTTTGGGGGAAACTGGAGGGGTTTCACTCTCCGGCTCCTCCCCGGTGCCAGGAACTGATCAGAGAACATGGATCAAGACGGGGGGGGGGAGGGGGTTTAAAGGCCATTGGCTGCCACTGCTCGTTCTCGCGCGCTGATTGGTCGGATCATTGGGTGGGGCTGTTTTAAGAGAGTTCCTCAGTGACTCCCCCCAGCCCAGAGCAGCGAAATGCGGCGAAGGAGCTTGGTTGTAGGTCGGCGCAGGTAGGGATGGGCTCGTGGCCCCCAACCCGAACCCCTCCTCGGGTGGTTAGAGAGAGCCCGGGCCCCCTTTCCCCCGAAAATCTCCCTGGGTCTAGAAAGGGGCCGGTGTCCCTCTGCTTCTCCCTTTTCTGTCCCCCGTGGCCGGAGAGGACCTGGGCCCACGGCCCCCGCTTCTTCTCCATTTACCCCCACGGCTGGGGGGGTCCGGTCCCCGCTTCTGCCCGGAGCTCCCCCCGGCTGAGCTGGGGCTCCCCCGCTGTCTCTGGCCCCGGGGCTCCCTCGGGCTGCGCTGGGTTCCTGGTCACATCCCCGTGTCCTCTGGGGCAAGAGGAGAAGAATGGCTTCTGCTTGAGCGATGGGAAACGTGGAGGTGTCCCTGAGTCCTTCAGGATGGAGGAGCGTCCCCCCACCCGGAGGTGCCTGGGGCTACAGGCAGAAGGTCCTGGTGGTGGCTGCTCTGGTGGCTCTGGTCCTGGCTCTGGCCGTGGCTGTTGCTGGACTCTCAGGTAAGGGAGGAGCGGGAGGATGTCCTGGCAAACTGAGGGACCTGAAGGTGGTTTTAGAGGGGTTTTTATCGAGAATCATCAACTGCTTTATGACTGAAGGGACCTTCAAAGCCCATGGAGTCCAGGCCCCTGCCCTGGGCAGGGACATCTCCAACCAGAGCAGGTCACCCAACACCCCGTCCAACCTGCCCTGGGATATTCCTAGGGACGGGGCCATCAGCCCCCTCTGTGGGCAACCTGAGCCGGGGTCTCACCACCCCCAGCAGAAAACACTTCTTCTTCAGCCCTGGTCCCAATCTCAGCACGTTTTAGCACTTTGGGGCTTCCAGCCACACTAATGGCCACGTCACTAATGCCCAACTCCTGCCCTGACAGTGACCAGTGACCACTGAACCTGGCAAAGAAACCCCTTTTCCCCTTCTTTCTCTGGGGGTCCCCCATATCCCCCCCCGGGGGGGGGTGGGTCTCAAACAGTGGATCAATTGGGATGAGGAGGGGATGGGTGTGTGTCTCTTAAAGGCGGCGCTTCGTTTGGCTGCCTCCCTCGCCGCTCCTCGCTCTTGCGCTGGAGGGGATGTGT
>NW_015091338.1:34193-35703 GCF_001431845.1 Calidris pugnax | reverse complement strand
GACCTCCCCCATTCCCAGGCCTGGGTCCCTGCTGGGGATGCTCACTGAGGCTGTGTTTGTCTCTCCAGGTGCTGGCTGGGTGCTGGGGACAGGCTGCAGTGTCCCGGGGGGAGCAGGGACAGGACAAGACTGTGCTGGGTGTCACCACTGGGCTGTGGCTGATCAACTAAACTGATTGTGGCAGCTGGGAGGAACTGGAATGAAACACCCTGATCTGCTGCTCTGCAATCATGGTCTGTGGAACCTCCCAGTGTGACATGAACAGCTGTGGTGGTAGAACTGGATCCAAGCATGGACTGAAACAGCCTTTGGCAGAGGTGTTGGTACATGGGCGCAAGACTGTATGAGGTTTCACATCCCCGTGTCCTCTGGGGCAAGAGGAGAAGAATGGCTTCTGCTTGAGCGATGGGAAACGTGGAGGTGTCCCTGAGTCCTTCAGGATGGAGGAGTGTTCCCCCACCCAGAGGTGCCTGGGGCTACAGGCAGAAGGTCCTGGTGGTGGCTGTGCTGGTGGCTCTGGTCCTGGCTCTGGCCGTGGCTGTTGCTGGACTCTCAGGTAAGGGAGGAGCGGGAGGATGTCCTGGCAAACTGAGGGACCTGAAGGTGGTTTTAGAGGAGTTTTTATCAAGAATAATCAACTGCTTTATGACTGAAGGGACCTTCAAAGCCCAGGCAGGGACATCTCCAACCAGAGCAGGTCACCCAACACCCCGTCCAACCTGCCCTGGGATATTCCTAGGGACGGGGCCATCAGCCCCCTCTGTGGGCAACCTGAGCCGGGGTCTCACCACCCCCAGCAGAAAACACTTCTTCCTCAGCCCTGGTCCCAATCTCAGCACGTTTTAGCACTTTGGGGCTTCCAGTCACACTAATGGCCACGTCACTAATGCCCAACTCCTGCCCTGACAGTGACCAGTGACCGCTGAACCTGGCAAAGAAACCCCTTTTGCCCTTCTTTCTCTGGGGGTCCCCCATATCCCCCCCCGGGGGGGGGTGGGTCTCAAACAGTGGATCAATTGGGATGAGGAGGGGATGGGTGTGTGTCTCTTAAAGGCGGCGCTTCGTTTGGCTGCCTCCCTCGCCGCTCCTCGCTCTTGCGCTGGAGGGGATGTGTTAAAAGCCAGTTCCTCAGTGACCCCCCCGCACAGAGCGGCAGCGGCGGGGCAGGAGGAGGAAACGGAGGGTGGTTGTGTGCGGGGACAGGTAGGGGTGGGCGCCTTCCCCCCTCCCTCCTCCTGCGAGAGAGAGGTATAAGGGTCCCCCTGGTTCCCCCAGTCCCACCAGTGCCCAGAGAGGGACTAAGGACCCCCCCTTTCTCCCCCAACCCTTCACGTGTCCAGACAGAGCCCGGGAACTCCCGCGTCCCCAGCGCTGCTGCCGGGGGCCCGGTCTTCTCCCCCCCCCGCCTCCTACTGGGCCTGTAGGCTATCCGGGCCACTGTAGTGTCAAAACCTCCTTTTCCCATTTTCCTGGTCCGGGCTCAGAAATGGGCCAAATGGCTGGAGGTGAT
>NW_015091338.1:27999-31204 GCF_001431845.1 Calidris pugnax | reverse complement strand
CCGCAACCCCCGTAGGGCCCCGCTGCTGCCCGGATCCCTCCCGTCTGAGTTCTGGCTCCGCCGCTGCCTCTGGCCCCGGGGCTCCCTCGGGCTGCGCTGGGTTCCCGGGAGGCTCTGATCCCACCGGGGCTTTTCCCGGGCAGGGGGGGGATCAGCTCCAGGACCCCCCTGCACAGTCCCCGTCTCGGTGCGGGCCCTGGAGCTTCTATCCCCCGACTCGAGGAGGTGTTGCGCGGAGGAGATGGTTCAGTATTTGCTGTCAGGGAGCCGAATGCTCATTCAGAATCTCATTCATTATTTGTTTGCCGTGGCCGGAGGTGCCGGTCTGGGGGAGCTGCTTTGCCCGGCCCTTGGCCGAGCTCTGGAGGGAGCAGCCCGGTGCCCTTGTGCAGACGGAGCCTCTCTGCCCGCTCTCCTGGGCCGGGCGGTGGCATTTCCCTGCCGGGATGGAGAGCTGGGGCTCCAGCAGCTGCTGGGGGTTGGGGGGCAGTTGTGCCTTGGCTGGTGGAGCCCGGGGTGCAGGGCTCGGCTGGAGGAGTTGGGCTGCAGGGAAATGGGAAGATCTGTGTCTGTTCCTCCCTCCTTGATCTGCCTCACTGTGTCCCTCGCCCTGACTTCAGCAAGGAGGCTGCTGGCCCTCTTGGGGTCCAAGGGCTGGTCCCTGGGCTCCCCGCGGCTGTGTTTGTCTCCCCAGTTGCTCCTGGTGCATTACTTCATTCTTTGCCAGAAGCTGCCATTTCAACCAAGTGATCTTTCCTCCTGAAATAGCAGTGCATAATAAAAAAATCAAAAGTGCATGCTTGTCATTTACTGAACCTGCTAGCAATTTCCCCATTTCTGGTGTTAGCACATGGATATTATTCAATACCATATTTTAGTGCTCCAGTGATCCTAACAGATACCGTTCTGTGTTCCATTTTATAGTCTTAAAAAAATAATAAATTAGCTTACCAAGTTATTAAAGGACAAAACATAAGCTACTAACAAAATGAGCATTAAGGCTGTAAACTAAACTGTAAACCAAATGTCCCCTGTGCCCTGCCCTGTCCAGTGGTGTGTCTGTCCCCCTTTCCCTTTTCTGTCCCTGTATCCGTTCTGCCGTCATCTTCCTCCCTCCCTGACCCGCTCTCCTGTGCTCAGACACCCGTGACCGGCCCCAGGCTGGTCGGGATGTGCTGGGTCTGATGGGCTCCAGGGGCCGGTCCCTGAGCTCCCTGAGGCCTCATTTCTTTCCCACCTTGCTGGGGACAGGCTGCAGTGTCCCAGGGGGAGCAGGGACAGGGGCTTCTGGGTGTCACGGTGGGGTCACAGCTGAGTTGTTAAAGCCAGGCCTGGTGCCATCAGCTCCCAGAACTCATCTTTTGGATCTGCTCCATCCCCTTCTCTGTGACCTCCCCACACAATGAACAGAGCAAGGGTGGTTGACCTGGGTCCAGGCCTGGCTTGAAACAGGCTTTGGCAGCAGTTGTGATCCCTTGGGCACAAGGTGCTGCTTGTTGTGAGCCAAGTGATTTCACTTTCCAGGGCTCCATGGGGGAGAGGAACGGGTTCTGCTCCAGCAGTGGGAGCGTGGAGGAGCCCCTGAGTCCCCCTGATGGAGGGGCGTCCCCCCACCTGGAGGTGTCCTGTGGTGGGACGGTGTGTGAGCCAATGCAGGCAGGACGCAGGAACAACCAGGAGACCGCAAATAAAGGAACAGAACAAGTTTAATCTTGATACCTCACAACTCGGGGAGTCCCCGAAGCAGCACCCAGGTGGAGACAGGCAAGCAGGGACCGCAGGGACCGCAAAGCCAGTAAGAGTCCTTGTGAGCCAGCCAGCCAGCCTCCTTGCTGTTTGTTTGTTAGCCAGCTAGCCGGCCAGCGTCCTTGCTGTCTGTTAGTTAGCCAGCCCGCCAGCCTCCTTGCTGTCTGTGTGTTAGCCAGCCAGCCTCTTTGCTGTTAGGCTGTTAGCCCTATAAACTGTGGGTCTTCGCCCCCCGCCTTACCTCTCTTCCCACCCAGCGACCGCTGCTGCCCTGGAAAGGGAAAGGTGTTAATACCGCGGCTTCGGGGCACCAAACCCCACCCCAAGTCTGCTCCGAACGTGATCCCCGAGCAACGGGACTGAAAGTGATGAAATTGCTTCACAGCCACGTGACAGGGTTCCTGAACCACAAATGATTTACCATATGATTTTCACCCAAACCCGGGGCGGGGCCGGGCGGATCGTGAGGGGAGGGGCGGGTTCTGAGGGAGAGTTCAGGCGGCGATAAATAGTCAGATCGGGTGGGCGGCCAGGGATATAAATACAGACTTTATCCGCCGGTCTGGCGTGACGAGCGGAGCAGTTTGTGTGCGCGGGCTGACTCGGTGTAACCCGTGGGGCAGGTAAGGCCCGTCCATGGGCACTGCTGGGGCCCCGGTCGCTCGTTGGGGGCTGTGGGGAAGGGCTCCCGTCGGGCTGGGGCTCCCCGTGCGCCCCCGCCATCGCCCGCCTCCCTCCGGGGCCGGGGAGGCAGCGGCTGGTGGTGGCCTCCCCCTGCCCGCTGTGCCCTGGGCGGGTTTTGGGGTCTGCGGGGTCCGGAGGAGCCCTTGGGGTCAGCTGTGTCCAGCTGCGGGGGGGCCCTGGCCCCAACTTCTGTAGGGCTCCGCTGCTGCCCGAATACCGCCCCTCCCCGTCTGAGCTCGGGCTCCGCCGCTGCCTCTGGCCCCGGGGCTCCCTCGGGCTGCGCTGGGTTCCTGGGAGGCTCTGATCCCACCGGGGCTTTTCCCGGGCAGGGGGGGGATCAGCTCCAGGACCCCCCTGCACAGTCCCCGTCTCGGTGCGGGCCCTGGAGCTTCTATCCCCCGACTCGAGGAGGTGTTGCGCGGAGGAGATGGTTCAGTATTTGCTGTCAGGGAGCCGAATGCTCATTCAGAATCTCATTCATTATTTGTTTGCCGTGGCCGGAGGTGCCGGTCTGGGGGAGCTGCTTTGCCCGGCCCTTGGCCGAGCTCTGGAGGGAGCAGCCCGGTGCCCTTGTGCAGACGGAGCCTCTCTGCCCGCTCTCCTGGGCCGGGCGGTGGCATTTCCCTGCCGGGATGGAGAGCTGGGGCTCCAGCAGCTGCTGGGGGTTGGGGGGCAGTTGTGCCTTGGCTGGTGGAGCCCGGGGTGCAGGGCTCGGCTGGAGGAGTTGGGCGTCAGGGAAATGGGGAGATCTGTGTGTGTTCCTCCCGCCTTGATC
>NW_015091338.1:11195-27969 GCF_001431845.1 Calidris pugnax | reverse complement strand
CCGCAACCCCCGTAGGGCCCCGCTGCTGCCCGGATCCCTCCCGTCTGAGTTCTGGCTCCGCCGCTGCCTCTGGCCCCGGGGCTCCCTCGGGCTGCGCTGGGTTCCTGGGAGGCTCTGATCCCACCGGGGCTTTTCCCGGGCAGGGGGGGGATCAGCTCCAGTACTCCCCTGCACAGTCCCCGTCTCTGTGTGGACGCTGGAGCTTCTATTCCCCGACTCGAGGAGGTGTTGCGCGGAGGAGATGGTTCAGTATTTGCTGGCAGGGAGCCGAATGCTCGTTCAGAATCTCATTCATTATTTGTTTGCCGTGGCCGGAGGTGCCGGTCTGGGGGAGCTGCTTTGCCCAGCCCTTGGCCGAGCTCTGGAGGGAGCAGCCCGGTGCCCTTGTGCAGACGGAGCCTCTCTGCCCGCTCTCCTGGGCCGGGCGGTGGCATTTCCCTGCCGGGATGGAGAGCTGGGGCTCCAGCAGCTGCTGGGGGTTGGGGGGCAGTTGTGCCTTGGCTGGTGGAGCCCGGGGTGCAGGGCTCGGCTGGAGGAGTTGGGCTGCAGGGAAATGGGAAGATCTGTGTCTGTTCCTCCCTCCTTGATCTGCCTCACTGTGTCCCTCGCCCTGACTTCAGCAAGGAGGCTGCTGGTCCTCTTGGGGTCCAAGGGCTGGTCCCTGGGCTCCCCGAGTCTGCGTTTGTCTCCCCAGTTGCTGGGAACAGGCTGCAGCGTCCCGGGGACAGCGGGGACAGGGCAGGGCTTCCCTGGCATCGCCTTCCTGAGCTGTGATGAACCATGACCTCTTGGCTGCTCTGCAGCATCCCGGGGACAGCGGGGACAGGGCAGGGCTTCCCTGGCATCACCTTCCTGAGGTGTGATGAACCGTGACCTCCTGGCTGCTCTGCAGGAGCCGCGCCTAGTGCCAGCGACCACAATTACCCACCATGATGTACTGAATCACATTCTCTGTCATCTCCCAGTGTGTGTCCTGGTGGTGTCTGTGCTGGTGGCTCTGGTCCTGGCTCTGGCCGTGGCTGTTGCTGTGCTCTCAGGTAAGGGAGGAGCAGCTGCCTCCTTCCCTGCCCCACGGAGCTGTGTCCCCTGGTCCCTGCGCAGCCCAATCCTCTGCCCTTCTCCCCTTCCCTCTCCAGCAAGAACATGTGGAGGGGATCCAGCTGTGCCTGTGGCTCCGGTGCTGGCGTGTCCTGATGGCTGGGTCGGGTACCACAATGTCTGCTACTACCTCTCGAGGGACCAGGGGAGCTGGGAGTGGAGCCAGGAGCAGTGCTCCTCGCGTGGGGCCTCGCTGGCCGTGCTGAGGAGGGAGTGGGAACTGGTGAGTGAGGGGCTGTTGTGGGTGTGTGGGGGTTTGGGGGACTTCCTGTGTTGGGTGCAGTGTGGGGTGGGAGCAGAGCTGTGTCAGAGCAGGACCAGGAGCACTGTGTGGGCTGGTGATCTCCTGCAGCAGCTCTGGAGCTTGTTGGAGCAGGTGTGGGGTGGGAGCTGCTGCCATCCCAGGGCTGGGACAGGGACTGGGGACTGGCGTGGGGCTGCAGCAGCTCCTGACTGTTGGCTTCTCTCTTTCCTGCCCAGTGGTTCCTCTCACGCCTCAAAGGTGACATGGATCCCTGGATTGGGCTGCGGAGACGGGGCGAGCACCTGGAGTGGGTGGACGGCAGCAGCTTCAACCAGACGTGAGTCCTGTTGGGAGCCGGGGCCGTGGGGAGAGAGTCCTGTGGTGGGACGGGCAGGGTCCTGGTGGGAGGTGTCTGCTGGGGCTGTCCCTTGCAGGCAGCCCTTGTCTCCTCCTGGGGCTTGAAGGGACAGCCTCTAACCCCACAGTACCAGTGGTGTCTGTGCTGCTTCTTGCAGGATCCCAGTGATGGGCGAAGAGCCATGTCTGTTCCTGAATGACCACGATCTCCTGAGTGCCCGCTGCTCCCAGAGACGGCCTTATCTCTGCAGCAAACCTATACTCTAGTGAGAAGCGCTTGACAGAAGTGGTGGAGAAAGGCCCTTCTCTGTGGTGGGGACTCACAGCTTCCCCTCTTCCAGCAGCACAGAGTGGTGCAGGGATGTCCTTCCCTCAGCTGCTGCTCTGGTTGCTCCTGGTCTCAGCAGAAACTCGCTGCCAGCTCTCAGGAGATGAACCTGCAGGTCGGGAGCTGTGGTGGGAGCTGCCGTGTGCCTGCGTGGGCTGGGACCCCCACCATGGAACTGGTTTCTCTTTCCTTCTCTCTGGGACCATCCCAGAAGTCTTCTTTTTTGTGCTACGAGTCATATTGTCCTGGTGTGAGGTAGAACAGAACCAACTTTCTCTTCAGTCATTTTATTTCTTAGCTACTCCTCTTCTGCTTTCTGAAATTACCTGCATATTGTGTAAGAAAATCCTGTTTAAATATTAAACAGATTAGACCGATGTTGTTAGTTCCTGCCAAGGGATGGGCTGCAGAGAGGCTCTTCCTTGTGTTCACTGCTCTAACAACCAAGGTAACTGTTCTTTGCCCCACTGGAGGGTGGGAAGCAGAAGAGCACAGAGGGGTCACTGCTGTGGCGAGGAGCAGACAGGATGGTGGCCTCAAAACTGACCAAAGGGGTGTTCCATCCCATCTGCCCCATGCTCGGTGTAAAAGCTGAGGGATCAAAGAGTCAGCTCTTTCTTTGGTGGTTGACATTTGAGGAGGACCCTGTCTGACTGCTGTTGATTCCTATCCCTGTGTTCCTGACTCCAGATCAGAAATCCAGTTCCTCTCCATGGCAGAGTCCAGTCTGGGACTTGTCCAGTGCTGGCAGTGCCTTCATCCTGGGACCCTGATATGACTGTATATATTGCATCTATTTCGTTATTTTAATTTTATTTATTAAAGCATTTTAGTTTGTTCTTAACTCATAAATCTGTCTCTCTCCTCCTCCTCTCCTTGGAGTGAAAGGTGGGGGATATCATCTCTCCTCCTGTCATTGGCCAATTCGGCCAAAATGACATCACAGAAGGCTTCTTTTAAGCTGTGGCTTTGGTGCTGGAGCAGCTGCTTCCACATGAGGTGGGCACAGAAAGCTCAGTGCGGGTCCCTGGCCCTGTGCAGGGCCGGGGGGCTACAGAGCCAGGGGGTGAAGTGGCCCTTGTGGGGCTCCCCTGAGAGTTAAAATACAAATGGAGATACTGTTGATGTTTTTTGTACTGTTTTTAATAAAACATTGTGACTTGTGATGGGTGTTTCTCTCCTGCTGGAGGCAGCCCTGTCCCCTCCCCTCCTTGCCCCCGGGGCCACTTTCCATCCTGGCTTTGGGAGCCTTGGAGGACACGGCTGGGAGGGGGCGGCTGCCCCCCGGGGTCTTCTCCCTCCAGCCCTGGCAGCGTGGGGTGCTGGCGGTGGGAGGGGGGTGGCTGGAGCCCCTTTACATCCTCTGCCCTGCTTTCAAGGAAGGGGGTTTCCGGTGCCCCCCAATTCCTGACCCTTCAAGAAGGGGCTGCTGCAGAAGCCCCCCAGAAGCAGCCAAAAGCAGCCGTGGGCGTGGGGTGACCTCAGCTGGCCGTGTCCCGTGGCTGTGCAGGAGGGCCCCTTCCCAGTGCTCCCAGTCTGTGCCTCCTCCAGCGTCCCAGTAGCTTTGCTCTTCCCTGGGTGGGGGGTCGCCAGCACCGTCTCCCCTTCTCCTCGCAGCCCTTCTGCCTCTGCGCTGCTGCTGCAGCCACATCCTTGCTCAGCGGGAAGTGAGCAAAGAGTTAAAACCCCCCAGTTTCGCCCAGAATATTTGGGACAATTCAGAGGTGTTTGGGGGTAGCTGAATTATTGTGGGAGAACTCCGAGTTCTTGGGGGAGGAAAAGGAGGGTGTGGAAGGGGCGGCAGCAGCAGGCGCAGCCCCCGCTCCGATCCCCTCCCGGCCACGGGGAGCCCCGAGGCGGAGGGGGTGGAGCGGACCTGGTTGGGAACCGCGGCGGTGCCCCCCCTGCAGCGGGGCGTGCTGGGTCGGACCTGATGGAGAACCCCCCGATCGCTCGCCTCCGCCGCTGGCAGCGCTTTCCCGGCCCCGGCGCCCCAAGAGCCCCGAACTGGGGGGATTTCGTGCCGGCGCTGGGGGGAAACTCCACGGAGCTGCCGTGCCTTTAACGGCGTGGGTTGTAAATCAGAAGAACTATCTGCACACCAGGAAAAGGACCTCGCTTTGTCACAACAACACCTCCCCCTCCCTCTGGAGAGCTCTTTTAGTGGGGTGAGGCAGCAGCCAGCCCTCGGGGCAGCTTTTGTGGTGACATGGGGTGGTGACCACTCCTGGTACCCCCTTCTATGTCCCAGCCCCTGGTGGCCTATTGCCCATCCCTCCGTGCAGCCGGTTTAGTGACTTTGGGCAGTGGCCTTCCCTCGGGTCACACTAATTAATATGTCAGCCCAGGTGCAGTTATGGATTAGGGAGGCGGAATAATGAAAATCCTTTGTATATAAATAACGGGAGAATGTCCTCGGTAACGGCTGCTAGATTTGGGAATTGGCACCTAGCACCCAATGTCGAATAAAGCGATATCTCCTCTCTAAACTGCTTCTGGTCTCGAGAACATGTGTTTCAGGTAAAAATTATACCCTTTTAATTTTTTAATTACCCACTGAGGCTGGGAAAACAGGACTCCTGGGGCCATAGGCACCCTCCCTCTGCTTTGATCTGCTTTCTCAGGCAGGGACATCTGTGGACAGGACAAGGACTTGGGGGACCTTCATCTGAGCCCCTGACTCTGCTGTGTCTTCTCAAGGAACAAGTCCAGGCTCTTGCCTGACTAAAACTGTTTGGGAGGACTCCAGCATCTCTTAGGTTACATGAAGGCTTTAGATGCACAGTTCACTGCAGGACAGGGCCTTCCTGGCTGTCAGGAAGGCCCCGGTGTGGGTTCCAGTGACCCGCAGTGGTGGCCGAAGAAACTGTGAAATCAGACCCTGGGGATAAGCAATCAATGCCCCGCTAATGAACAGCCCCTCAAAGAAGAGCAGGAGGCTGAGAAGAAGGAACATCCCACCGCAGGAGGCACCGAAACCCACGGAAAACCAGAGAGCTGCTGGGGGGAGGCATCAAGTCAACCCAAATCTGCAGGAACTGGGGCAAAGGGAAAGGTGGTGGTGGGAGATCGCGACCCCCAACTCAATGGGAGACTGAACTGGGCACCGAATTGCACTGCTCCCCCCACCCCCGGTACTGGAGCCTGGGCACCTCGATTCATAGCATCATGGACTGGTTGGAGTTGGAAGGGACCTTAAAGATCATGGAGTTCCAACCCCCCAGTCCAACCTCCAATGAAAGGACCTTGTAGCTTGAAATGAAAGCAAGAGACTGTACTAACAAAAGAAATTGTTAAGATAAGGTACTCACCAATAATTACAATTATGGGGGCGTATTTCTGTGCTTGGAACGGTAGGAATATCCCTCTGAGTTTCGAAGGCGGGGTGCTGGCTTTGTGGATCCCCCCCGACCACCCATCTCTGCGGAAACGAAATCAAGAGCGAAAAAAACCTCTGCTCTGGGTGTCTCTTGGTGTCTGCACAGCGGGGAAACGGCCCCGCTTTGGGGCAAGAGTTTCTGGCCCCCCAGGTGGGACTGCGGTGACAGCCTGGCCCGGGTGGTCTCAGTGCCCCCCCAAGGGGAGCAGCGACCCGACTGGACTCCAGCACGCACCCCCCTTTTTTTTTGATGGGGGGCCCCATGGGCTCCTCCCCTGCAGCCGGGCGGGGAGCGACACAGCGCTGTGACGTGACTGAAAAGGAGGGTTTTCTTGGCGAAGATGAGGACAAGGTGGGTCGGGGTTAGATCTCCCGGGCAGCAGAGAGAGTTTTTCAAACGAAGGCAGAACGTCCCTCCTTTGAGTTGTTTGAGTTGTGCACACCTTGGGTTGGGTTGGGTTCGCTCCCAAGAGCGGGCGGGAGAGACCAGCCCCAGGAGCTGCCATTTGATAAACGCCGGGAGACGCCCCTCCTTTTAGTGTGTGTAGAGACGGTGTGGGATCTTCTTGGCTACCCAAATGGGCGCTGCTGCTTCCCAGGAGACACCCTCTAGGATGCACCCTGAACCACTGGAAGAAGTTCGGAGGGGACGCCATGACCAAAAATAAATTAATACAAAATTGCAATCAGTGGTGGCCACAAGAAGAATTGGAAGAGGGTGAAAATTGGCCTGAAACCGGACCTTTCAAATACATTCATTGCAATAGTTGTTTTGTCGGAGAACTGAAAAATGGGATGAAATACCTTCTGTGGGTATCTTCTTTGCTTCAAGAAATGATTGGGATGCTCGGAAAAAAAGTGTGGTCCAGTGGACTCTGAACATTAAAATGGAATATAAGGGATAAGTGACAAACAGAGTAAAGGTGAAAACGCTTGTTTGAACGGTTGTAAATCAAAAGAAGCTGAAGGGATCGCCAGGGCTGGGTTTTCCTGATGAGGGATATTTGTTGATTAGCGTCAATACACAAGTTGTAATTAGGAAAAAAAAAAAAAAAGACTGGGGGTTATAAAGCAGTGTGGATTGTGCTCTCTGCACAAATTCCAAGTCTTTCCGGCCACCGCGCCGGGGCTGGGTGGTTTTGGAGAGTTGGTTTCCAGGGTGTCCCTGGGGCACTTTCCATCCCGGCATTGGGAGCGTTGGAGGGGGCGGCTGCCCCCCGCAGTGTCTTTCTGCCCTTCTCCACGCGGCTCTTCTTCTTCCACGCTGCTGACTGTAAGAATTGAACATTTCCCAGTCGCCTGCCCAAAACGCGCGGGGGCCCGATCCCCACAGAGCCCCCCACGTTCCCGAGGGGCAGGTGCCCAGGAGGCTTTAAAGTCAGCGCTTTGCTGCTGGGGGATGGATGTCCATCGGCGCCCCGTGTCCGTTGCCGTCTGCCATCCGTCCCCTCCCCCTCTTCTCGGGCGCAGAGGGAGAAGCCGGAGCCCAAATCGGCGGCCCTTACACTGATGCTGCTCTTTCCGCCCTCTGCTCTTTCTCCTCGCTTTTCCACCCGGGCTTTGATTTCACCCCACAAATTCAGAAAGCCAAAGTCCCGCCTCTCCTGCTCCCGTCCCCGCCGCCTCCCGCCGCTCCGGCCTCCTCCTTCCTCCTCTCTCCTTCCCTTTGCACCAGCTTCTTCCTCGCCTCCTGGCTCCGGGAAAGGCAACGGCACCCACTGCCGCCGGCCTCTTCCCTCTCCTCTCCCCTCCTGCGCCCCCCTCATCTTCCTCTCGCTTCCTACGGCACCACTTAGAATAGTTCCCCTTAATTGTGTGGGTTGTAATTAGTCCTACTGCCTTGGCAAGACCGGGGTGACGAGAGGACTTGGGTGACAAGAGAAGACTGGGATAACTAGGGAGGACTGGGGCTCCCCATATCCCATGCCCGGACGCGCTGCCCCGGGGAGGTGGATCCCACAGAGTGGAAAGGGTGGGGATGAGGAGGGGGTGGGAGGGGTTTATTAAAGGGAGCGCTTCGTTTGGCTGCTTCCCCCGTCGCTCCTCCCTCTTGCCCTGGCGGGGAAGCACCAAAAGCCATTCCTTCAGTGACTCCCCCGCACAGAGCAGCGGCGGGGGAGCTGGAGCTGCAGCTGGAGCTGGAGCTGGAGCTGGAGCTGGAGCTGGAGCTGGAGCTGGAGCTGGAGCTGGAGCTGGAGCTGGAGCGGGAGCGGGAGCGGGAGCAGGCGGTGGAGCGGGAGCGTGGTTTTATGCTGGGGCAGGTAGGGATGGCCCCCTTCCCTTATTCTAACCCCCCTCCCGCACCGGACAGAGAGGGATGGGGATCCCCCTGATTCCCCCAATCCACCAGTGCCCCCACTTTCACCCCCAACGCTTCGAGTGCCCAGACAGAGCCCAGGGACTCCCTCTCCCTCTCTCCCTCCCGACAACGGCCAGGGAGGAGCGGGGGACCCCCTGTTCTCTTCCCTCCCGCACGATCACACATCTCGCCCCCGCCGCGGCTCCTGCCCTGTGGTGCGTCCCGGTGCCCCGCCCGGGCCGGTAGCGGGGAAGCTCCAACGGCTTCCTCTCCCTGTGCTCCCCGCGCTGGTGGCTCCTCGGGCGGCCGGGGCGCGGCGGCCGGCCTAAGCCCGCGGTCCCTGAGCTCCCTGAGGCCTCATTTCTTTCCCACCTTGCTGGGGACAGGCTGCAGTGTCCCAGGGGGAGCAGGGACAGGGGCTTCTGGGTGTCACGGTGGGGTCACAGCTGAGTTGTTAAAGCCAGGCCTGGTGCCATCAGCTCCCAGAACTCATCTTTTGGATCTGCTCCATCCCCTTCTCTGTGACCTCCCAACACGATGAACAGAGCAGGGGGGGTTAACCTGGGTCCAGGCCTGGCTTGAAACAGGTTTTGGTAGCAGTTGTGATCCCTTGGGCGCAAGGTGCTGCTTGTTGTGAGCCAAGTGATTTTAATTTCCAGGGTAGCCATGGGGGAGAGGAACGGGTTCTGCTCCAGCGATGGGAGCGTGGAGGAGCCCTTGAGTCCCCAGGAGGAAGGGGTGTCCCCTCACCAAGAGGTGCCTGGGGCTACAGGCAGAAGGATGCACAGAGGAGTCCTGGGTGAGTGCAGGGTCCCCCCTGTGGCCTATGGGGAGGGGACCATGTCCCCGTGGCAGTGTCACCCCACGAGGACTGGGGCTGGCAAGGGTGAGGCTTCTTCCAGCTGTCTGGAAAAGGCCTCATATTCAGCTTGTTCCTCACTGGGGGAGCTGTAGCAGCCCCCCATCTCCATCTCCCTGGCAGCTCTCCTGCTGCGGGCTGTCCCCCAGTGTGTGGGGGGTGACAGCCTTGTCCCTGCTCTGTGTGACTGTCCCTTGCTGCCAGCTGGGAATGGCCCCATGGCAGTTCCTGTGCCCGGGAAGGGGACTGAGAAGCTGCAGCTGAGTGTGTGTGGGGGTAAAAGGGTCTGGGGCTTTCTCCCATGTTCCCTGGGTTGTTGGTGGTGGGGGTGGTAGGAATGGGAGGATCACAGCATCATCCTCACACCAACTGACTCCTTGCTCTTCTAGGCAAGCTGTATGTAGTCCATCCAGTGTGTGTCCTGGTGGTGTCTGTGCTGGTGGCTCTGGTCCTGGCTCTGGCCGTGGCTGTTGCTGTGCTCTCAGGTAAGGGAGGAGCGGCTGCCTCCTTCCCTGCCCCACGGAGCTGTGTCCCCTGGTCCCTGCCGAGCCCATTTCCCAGCCCTTCTCCCCTTCCCTCTCCAGCAAGAACATGTGGAGGGGATCCAGCTGTGCCTGTGGCTCCAGTGCTGGCGTGTCCTGATGGCTGGGTCGGGTACCACAATGTCTGCTACTACCTCTCGAGGGACCAGGGGAGCTGGGAGTGGAGCCAGGAGCAGTGCTCCTCGCGTGGGGCCTCGCTGGCCGTGCTGAGGAGGGAGTGGGAACTGGTGAGTGAGGGGCTGTTGTGGGTGCGTGAGGGTTTGGGGGCCTTCCTGTGTTGGGTGTGGACCCTGGGGTGGGAGCAGAGCTGTGTCAGAGCAGGACCAGGAGCTCTGGCCAGGCTGGTGATCTCCTGCAGCAGCTCTGGAGCTTGTTGGAGCAGGCGTGGGGTGGGAGCTGCTGCCATCCCAGGACTGGGAAAGGGACTGGGGACTGGTGTGGGGCTGCAGCAGCCCCTGACTGTTGGCTTCTCTCTTTCTTGCCCAGTGGTTCCTCTTGCACCTGAAAGGCAACATCGATTACTGGATTGGGCTGCGGAGACGGGGCGAGCACCTGGAGTGGGTGGACGGCAGCAGCTTCAACCAGACGTGAGTCCTGTTGGGAGCCGGGGCCGTGGGGAGAGAGTCCTGTGGTGGGACGGGCAGGGTCCTGGTGGGAGGTGTCTGCTGGGGCTGTCCCTTGCAGGCAGCCCTTGTCTCCTCCTGGGGCTTGAGAGGACAACCGCCAGCCATCATGGTACGAGTGGTGTCTGTGCTGCTTGTTGCAGGTTTGAGGTGCGTGGCGAGGCAGAGTGTGTGTATTTGAACAACCATGTTTTGGGGAGTACAGACTGCTCACAGCACCGGCTGTATGTCTGCAGCAAGCCCCAAGTGCCAAGGTGACAGAAGTGATGGAGAAAGGACCTTCTCCATGGTAGGGACTCAGAGCTTCACCTCTTCTGGTTTCCTGGGGATGTCCTGCTGCTCCGGTTCCTCCTGGTGTCAGCAGAAACTCACTGCCAGCTCTCCTGAGATGACCCTGCGGGAATGGGAGATGCAGGAGGTGACATGCACCTGCCTGGATCAGAAACTTGGGTTGTGCAGAGTGTGGGTTTCTCCTTTTGGGACCAGCCCAGAGCTTTTCTTGCTTCTCTCAGAAATGACACAGACCTGTGTTTTGAGCTGTGGTGATGGAGCTGGAGTGGCTGCTCCCAGGCGAGCTCGGTACACAAAGCTCAGGACAGAAGGACTACAGAGCTTGGGGGGTGAAGTGATCTTTGTGGGGCTCCCATGAGAGTTAGAGCCTGGGTCAGATGTTGCTGCTGTTTTCCTTCTGCCCGTCAGCCAGTTCTCCCCCCACCCCACAGACCATAACATACCAGTTTCTCTGGGGGGAGGCTGTGGGGATGTGGAATAATTCCGAAAATATATTTTTTTTTATTAAAAAGATGTAGCATTGTTCACACACTAAGCAAAGGTATAAAATCGAAAGGTTTCCAGGGTGGGACACAGCTCAGCTGTTACATGAGGAATCTGCTCCATCTGCCATCTCCTGCAATATTGTTTACAAAACAGCACAGAGGATGGAGTGAAGATTCCACAGTCAAGCTCTGTGATATATAGGGACGAGATGGTCCTGTGGAACTGAAAAGTTGCATACTTGACACCCTGAGCCAGCAGTCTGTCAAACTTTGATAAAATGCTGTCCTTTGTGTGAGCTTTGCTCATTAGAATACCAAAACACACCTCCGTCCCAAAGGCTGCCTGCCTACAAGGTGTGACCACTCCTCCTTGAGTCTGTGCCCTGAGTTTCTTGCAAACTCTGCCTTTTGAATGCCAGGTGAGAGAATTTTACACCAGTCATAATAAAGGTATTTATGACTAGAGTCACTCAAACTCCAGCTTGAAAGTAAAAAAAAAAGTATAAAACTAGCCCAAGAACGGGGGGATGCTAGGGAAGATACCATTGTGAACAAGTCAGGGAGGATCCCATCATGGACTGCCTTTGACTCCTGGGACCAGTCGAGGGGCTGAGCCTTTCTTCCCCCCCATAGGGATGCCTGTGGGTAAGACTTAGACTCTACTGAGTGCTTCCTCGGGAAACTTAATCTCTCTAGAGGCTTATCTGTTACGTTTATAGCCAGGCTGTGTTGTTTGTAATTTGGTCAATTGCTTTCTACCATTATCAATATTTTTACTTGCATGTGCTTTGCAGACAGTATATTTATCAGTGAAAACCTATACGAACCTTTGTATCTGCTGCTTAAATAAACCGCACACTTAAGTAGTGAGCCGTTTCCGTTTCTCATTGAACGCCACCAAACACTAGTGTGGCTGTGCTAGTTCATGAGATAGTTCACGACTAGACTGAAGGTGAGTCCATTGTTAGCGTGTCCAGAATGGTGATGGTTTAATTCATTCAACGCGACTGGGCTGATAGTGGTGAATTGGGCATCGCTCAGAATTTAAACCCGGTGTCCTGGTTTGAGGTAAAACCGGATCAATTTTGTGTTCTGTAACTTTGCATTTTAGTTAGGCCTTTTCTAACTCTCTGAAATTAACGGCATATTGTGGAGAAAACTGTTCCTTCTCAGAGTGATAAGACCAATGTTTGTGCTACATGCCAGGGAATGGTGTGCAGAGAGGCCCTTGCTTATACTTATTGCTATAACAACCAAGGGCAGCCAATTTTCATTATTTGCCCCTTAGAGGGTCGGAAACGGAAAAACGTAGAGGGGTCACATCTGTGGGGAGGAACGGACAGGACAGGTGACCCAAACCTGACCAACAGGGGTATTCCATCCCATCTGCCCCATGCTTAGTATAAAAGCTGAGGGATCAAAGGGTCAACTCTCTTCCTGCAATGGCCGACGTCCGAGGAGGAACCTGTCTGTTCGTCTGCCTTTGATCCCGATCTGAGCGTTCCTGACTCCAGATCCGGAATCTGGCTCCTGTCCATCACCGAGTCCAGCCTGGGGCTTTCCCCTGTGCCTGCTGGTGCCGTCATCATCATCCTGGGAGCTTGAGACGGTTTTGTATATACTGTATACATATTTTTTTTTCCCTTTTCTTCTTCTTCTTCTTATTTCATTATTTATTTATATTTTCATTAAAGTAGTTTAGTTTTTTTCTAAACTCATAATTTCTTTTCCCCCTCTCCCTCTCCTCTCTTTCCCTTAGGGGGGGAGGGGCCATCTGTCATTGTGGTTGGTCAATTCGGTCAAAACCACGACACATGAGCTTTGGAAGAAGAGCCCAAACATCAATCAGTGCACTGGGATGATTCCATATCTTTTCAGAGAAACTATGAGAGTGTCAGCTCTGTGCCAGTGAAAGACACACTTTTGTATGAGATTCAGGTTAGACAGAGCAGGTTCGTTCCTCCAGAGAACTAAGAAGGGTTCAGACATTCATGTAGGAAATAACAAGAGAGATAACAATAACAAAAATCACAAGATAGCAAACAAAGTACAGTACTGCAGCAGGGCACCATGAGAGTCATCTCTGAAGAGTGATGGGAAATTTCTCACTATCAAGAACCATCCCTGAAATAAATTTCATGATGGACTCCTTGAGCTCCTGGTTCCTCATGCTGTAGATGAGGGGGTTCCACTGAGTAATGAAATGCTTTTATTCTAAACCGAGTCACTCTTGTTCCTACATCCTAGTACAAAGCGAGGAAGGAGCGAGCTTCTGGGTGGGCGCAAGTAAGGAGGGTTCCCCTATACCCCCCGCCCCTCCCGCAGCCAGAGAAGGCACGTGCGCCCCCCAGCTCCCCAGTGTGTCCCCCTCTTCCCCTCTTTCCAGTCCCCCCAACCCTCCCCACGTCCAGAGAGGGGCTGGTTCCCATCCCCATTCCAACCCGCGGCCAGAGGGAACCCAGGTTTTCCCCCTCCCCAATTCCCACCCCACGATCAGGGTGGGCTCGGGCCCCATAGGGCCGCGCTGCTGCCCGGATTCCCCTCTCTGAGCTCGGGGGTCCCCTGCTCCCTTCGACCCCAGGGCTCACTCGCTGCGCTGGGTTCCTGGGAGGGTCTGCTCCCTGCTGGGATGGAGAGCAGCGGTGGGACAACTGGATCCCAGCCGGGCTTGAACCAGGCAAGATCCTGCTGCTTGTGAGCAAAGTGATTTCAGTTCCCAGGGCACCATGGGGGAGAGGAACTGCTTGAGCGATGGGACCGTGGAGAAGCCCCTGAATCCCCAGGAGGGAGGAGCGTCCCCCCACCCAGAGGTGCCTGGGGCTACAGGCAGAAGGAAACAGGTCCTGGTGGTGTCTGTGCTGCTGTTTCTGGTCCTGGCTCTGGCCGTGGCTGTTGCTGTGCTCTCAGGTAAGGGAGGAGCGGCTGCCTCCTTCCCTGCCCCACGGAGCTGTGTCCCCTGGTCCTTGCACAGCCCAATCCTCTGCCCTTTTCCCCTTCCCTCTCCAGCAGGAAGACATGGAGGGGATCCAGCTGTGGCTGCAGCTCTGGTGCTGGCGTGTCCTGATGGCTGGGTCGGGTACCACAATGTCTGCTACTACCTCTCGAGGGACCAGGGGAGCTGGGAGTGGAGCCAGGAGCAGTGCTCCTCGCGTGGGGCCTCGCTGGCCGTGCTGAGGAGGGAGTGGGAACTGGTGAGTGAGGGGCTGTTGTGGGTGTGGGAGGGTTCCTGTGTTGGGTGCAGAGTGTGGGGTGGGAGCAGAGCTGTGTCAGGGCAGGACCAGGAGCACTGTGTGGGCTGGTGATCTCCTGCAGCAGCTCTGGAGCTTGTTGGAGCAGGTGTGGGGTGGGAGCTGCTGCCATCTCAGTGCTGGTTGGAAGCTGTGTAGGCATAGGGCTGGGACACGGACTGGTGTGAGGCCATCAGCATTGCCTGACTTGGCTCCTCTCTTTCCTGCCCAGGACTTCCTCTCGCACCTAAGGGGCAACATCGATTACTGGATTGGGCTGCAGAGACGGGGCGAGCACCTGGAGTGGGTGGACGGCAGCAGCTTCAACCAGACGTGAGTCCTGTTGGGAGCCGGGGGCGTGGGGAGACCGTCCTGTGGTGGGATGGGCAGCGTCCTGGTGGGAGGTGTCTGCTGGGGCTGTCCCTTGCAGGCAGCCCTTGTCTCCTCCTGGTGTCTTGAGGGGACAACCCTGACCCCCATGGTACCAGTGGTGTCTGTGCTGCTTGTTGCAGGATCCCAGTGGTGGGCGAAGAACCTTGTCTGTTCCTCAATGACCGTGATTTCTGGGGTGCTGGCTGCTCCCAGCCACGGCCTTATCTCTGCAGCAAACCTATGCTCCAGTGAGAACCACTTGACAGAAGTGGTGGAGAAAGGCCCTTCTCCATGGTGGGGACTCACAGCTTCCCCTCTTCCAGCAGCACAGAGTGGTGCAGGGATGTCCTTCCCTCTGCTGCTGCTCTGGTTGCTCCTGGTCTCAGCAGAAACTCGCTGCCAGCTCTCAGGAGATGAATCTGCAGGTCAGGAGCTGTGGTGGGAGCTGCCATGTGCCTGCCTGGGCTGGGACCTCAACCATGGAACTGGTTTCTCTTTCCTTCTCTCTGGGACCATCCCAGAAGTCTTCTTGTTTGTGCCACAAGTCATATTGTCCTAGTGTGAGGTAGAACAGAACCAACTTTCTCTTCAGTCATTTTATTTCTTAGCTTATCCTCTTCTGCTTTTGGAAATTACCAGCATATTTTGTAAGAAAATCCTGTTAATACTTAGAGCGATTAGATCAATGTTGTTAGTTCCTGCCAAGGGATGGGCTGCAGAGAGGCTCTTCCTTGTGTTCACTGCTCTAACAACCAAGGTAACTGTTGTTTTCCCCGCTGGAGGGTGGGAAGCAGAAGAGCGTAGAGGGGTCGCTGCTGTGGCACCATCCCATCTGCCCCATGCTGAGTGTAAAAGCTGAGGGATCAAAGGGTCAGCTCTTTCTTCCATGGCTGATATTTGCGGAGGACCCTGTCTGTTTGTCTGCTCTTGATCCCCATCCCTGTGTTCCTGACTCCAGACTGGGTATCTAGTTCCTGTCCATGGCTGAGTCCAGTCTGGGACTTCCCGAGTGCTGCCAGTGCCTTCATCCTGGGACCTTGATACAACTTTGTATATATTGAATCTATTTTGTTATTTCTATTTTAATTTATTAAAGCAATTTCGTTTGTTCTCAACTCGTAAATCTCTCTCTCTCTCCTCCTCCTCCTCTCCTTGGAGTAAGAGGTGGGGGAGAGCATCTGTCATATTTTCATGGGCCAGTTCGGCCAAAATGACAACCCAGAAGCCTTCTTTTAAGCTGTGGCTTTGGTGCTGGAGCAGCTGCTTCCCCCAATGAGCTGTCTGCTCTTCGCCACAGCAGTGACCCCTCAATGCTCTTCTACTTCCAACCCTCCAGTGGGGCAAAGAACAGTTACCTTGGTTGTTAGAGCAGGAAATGCCACCGCCCGGCCCAGGAGAGCGGGCAGAGAGGCTCCGTCTGCACAAGGGCACCGGGCTGCTCCCTCCAGAGCTCGGCCAAGGGCCGGGCAAAGCAGCTCCCCCAGACCGGCACCTCCGGCCACGGCAAACAAATAATGAATGAGATTCTGAATGAGCATTCGGCTCCCTGACAGCAAATACTGAACCATCTCCTCCGCGCAACACCTCCTCGAGTCGGGGGATAGAAGCTCCAGGGCCCGCACCGAGACGGGGACTGTGCAGGGGGGTCCTGGAGCTGATCCCCCCCCGCCCCATCGAAGCCCGGGTGGGATCAGACCCTCCCAGGAACCCAGCGCAGCCCGAGGGAGCCCCGGGGCCAGAGGCAGCGGCGGAGCCCGAGCTCAGACGGGGAGGGGCGGTATTCGGGCAGCAGCGGAGCCCTACAGAAGTTGGGGCCAGGGCCCCCCCGCAGCTGGACACAGCTGACCCCAAGGGCACCTCCGGACCCCGCAGACCCCAAAACCCGCCCAGGGCACAGCGGGCAGGGGGAGGCCACCACCGGCCGCTGCCTCCCCGGCCCCGGAGGGAGGCGGGCGATGGCGGGGGCGCACGGGGAGCCCCAGCCCGACGGGAGCCCTTCCCCACAGCCCCCAACGAGCGACCGGGGCCCAGCGGCGCCCAAGGACGGGCCGTACCTGCCCCACGGATGCACCGAGTCAGCCCGCGCACTGACACCCAACCTTCTGCTCTTCTGCCGTCGCTCTGAGAGGGCTCACTGAGGAGCCGGGATTTACACCCCGGCAGAGCCCGCCCACCAGCCCAATCAGCGAGCAAAGCAATGGAAGTGCCGACTTCAACTCCTCCCCCCCCGTCTTTTACGATCCGTCCGGCCCCAGCCCCGCGGGTTTGGGTGAAAATCATTTTGAAATCAGTTGTGGTTCAGGAACCCTGTTCGAGGCTGTGAAGCGATCCCACACTTTCAGTCCCGTTACTCGGGGATCGTGTTCGGAGCAAACCTGGGGTGGGGTTTGGGCCCCCGAAGCCGCGGTATTAACACCTTTCCCTCCCCAGGGCGGCAGCGGTCGCCGGGCGGGAGGGGGGTAGGAGGCGGGGGGGGGAGAAGACCGGGCCCCCGGCAGCAGCGCTGGGGACGCGGGAGTTCCCGGGCTCTGTCTGGACACGTGAAGGGTTGGGGGAGAAAGGGGGGGTGCTTAGTCCCTCTCTGGGCACTGGTGGGACTGGGGGAACCAGGGGGACCCTTATACCTCTCTCTCGCAGGAGGAGGGGGGGGGGGAAGGAGCCCATCCCAAC
>NW_015091338.1:288-8373 GCF_001431845.1 Calidris pugnax | reverse complement strand
GGTTTCCTTCTTCTGGGTTGGTACCTAGAAAAGCCGCTGGATTCAAGAGGTTAGTAGTTTTTAAATTTACATCATCTTGTTCAGTCAGAATAGCCTGGTATTTCATCATTCGACTAGGGGATAACCAATGTCCCCCTTTTTGTTCTAAAACGGTAGTTACCATATGTGGCACGAAGACTTCGATTCGCTTACCTAGAGTCAGTTTCCGGGCTTCCTGGATCAATAAAACAGTGGCTGCCACTGCTCTCAGGCATGATGGCCATCCAGAGCTTACCGCATCTAGCTGTTTCGAGAAATATCCTACTGGCCTCTTCCAGCTCCCCAGCTTCTGAGTTAGGACCCCCAATGCCAGTCTTTGTTTCTCATGGACAAATAGTTGGAATTCTTTTGTCAAGTCCGGAAGTCCCAGGGCCGGTGCTGTCCTTAAAGCAACCTTCAATTTCTCAAATGCTTCTTTCTGTGGTTTGTTCCAGAAAAATTCTGATGACCTTTGTACCTCGTAAAGCGGTTTAGCAATTAATCCATAATTGATTATCCACAATCGACACCAACCTGTCATTCCTAAAAAGGTTCTTAATTTGTGCAAGTTAAGGGGTTCTGGTATAGCACAGATAGTGTTTATACGATTTATTCCTAACTTTCGTTGTCCCTGCAAAATCTCACAACCCAAGTACAGCACTGTTTCACAAGCTATCTGAGCCTTTTCTTTAGAAACCTTATATCCGTTCTGTCCTAATTGGTTCAAAAGAGCAATCGTGACCTGAATGCACAGTGGTCGTTCTTCTGTAGCGACAAAGATATCATCAACATATTGTAATAGTAAGTATTGTGATCTCGGTACCTGGATATCTCCTTGTATAGTCCATTTCTCCAAATCCTTTGCTAACTGGTTTCCAAACAGAGTTGGGCTGTTCTTAAATCCTTGCGGAAGACGAGTCCAAGTCAGTTGTGTTTTTCGTCCATTCTGTGGATTTTCCCATTCAAAGGCGAACAGTTTCCTACTACTTTTGTCAAGTGGGATACAGAAAAAGGCATCTTTTAGGTCGATAACTGTAAACCATTTGTATTTCTCCTTCACTGATGTTAACAAGATATATGGGTTCGCTACCACAGGGTGTATGTCCTTTGTAATGTCATTAATAGCTCTCAAATCTTGTACTAACCTACATTCTCCATTGGGCTTCTTTACTGGAAAAATCGGTGTATTATATTCAGACTCACATTCTTCTAGAATCTTATGCTTTAAAAATTTGCCAATAATTTTCACTACTCCCCATCTAGCCTCCAGTTTCAGGGGATATTGCCTAATTCGGACTGGTTGTGCTCCTTCCTTTAATTCTACGCTTACCGGTCGGGCTGTTTCTGCTTTTCTGGGAATGTCGGTTTCCCATACTTTCGGCATTACTGCTTCTTCTACTTCTTGGGGTATTTGGGATTTTGGCTGATCCTTTAAGACTAAAATTTGACCGATTTTAGATTCTGGTATTTGCATTACTAGTTCCTCATTTTCAAACATGATCTTGGCTTCTAGCTTCGCCAAAAGGTCCCGCCCTAAAAGCGGAACCGGGCACTCAGGTACATACAGGAACTCATGAGTTAATGCTTTTCCCCTAAACCTTAAATCCAGGGGTTGTAGGAATGGCCGGCGTTCCTCTTTCCCTGTGGCTCCCACAATTGTTATAGTTTTATTTCCTAGGCCCCTGCATAAATTGTTCAAAACTGAATATGTTGCCCCTGTGTCTACTAAAAATTCCACAGTTTGTCCCTGTACGTTCCTGCTGACTGCTTCCATATTACCAGATCTCCTGGGGAAAAGGGAACTTTGACATATACCGGTCCTTCGGTTCCCACCCCCTGCCTCAAAGGTGCAATTATATTTATTTCTTGATTGCCCCTTCGCCTAGTACGATGTGACACGGGAGACAGGGTAGGGCTTCCTTGTCCTGCTCCCTCCCCCTCTCCTCCTTCTTCTCTTTCAGGGGCCAAAGGGCAACCACTAATTCCAATTTATCCTCCTCTTGATGTTGCATACTATTTACCCGTGCCCGACACCCAACACATTTCTGACTCTTTTCACAATCTTTACATTGCAGTCCATTACTATTTTGCAAAATCATTATACCACAAGCTTTTTGCCAATCTGGACGATTACGCAGTTCAAAGAAAAAGTCTACATACAGGACCTCATCCCATTTTCCTTCACTTTTACAAAACAACATTAATTGCAATACAGTATTATAGTTCAAGGTACCATTTAGTGGCCATTGTTCCTGGTCACCAAGCTTGTATTGTGGCCACCAAACATTACAATAATCAATTAGCTTACTCTTTTTAAATGTTTGCTCATATCCACCTTCCTTCCAATGTGCCAATATACAACCTAATGGTGAAGATTTTGGTATCTCTGGCATTATCAATAAAAGGTAGTTATAACAACCAACAAATAGCAGCAAAAATAGAAACCCGTAACAATAACGGTTAACTGGTTCGAAGACCAAACTTTTCTACCCCACGATTCCACAAATCAGTGGACTAGACCCTACCTAATTTATCCAAAATACAGTTACAACTGAAACCATTTACCTTTTTACAATTACCGTTCACCGTTTACCCAATGCCGAACCTGCAGGGCTTTCGCCCTGTCTGACGGACGGCGCCGCGGCTTATCACCTGGAGCTCCTTAGCCCAACCAAGCACAGCTTTCACCGCGTCTGACTGGCAGGCTTTTACCCCCCTTTTGGTACCAAATACCTTTACCAGAATAAAGCACCTTGTCTTACCTTATCAGAGGTCCGTCGGGAGCAGCGGAGGTCGGATGCGGCTGATGGCTCCCCGAGAAATCCTCGGTGCCGGCTGGAGCAGGATCAGGTCGCGATCCGCCTCAGCGATGCCCGCGAGGTCCCATCTGGGTCGCCAAAACTGTCGGTGACAAACACATAACCACTGGAAGGTAGTTATATGCGGTGCTTTATTTTGCGGGCCCGGGAACCAGGGGTAGTCACCCAAATCTGGCTCCCCAATGGCCCTGTCAACTTACAATTTATACTCTCGTGATTATACAATTTCATACATATTCAATAGTCACCCCATCACCTCTTATTACATATTCATTAGGGATTACTTCATAGATTGCGTCATTCTGGCGATGTTCCAGTCCCCTCTAGTGGTCTTCGGTGGTCGTTTCTGATGAAGTAAGACGTCTTCCTCGCCGTGTACTTTTTACCTTTCATCGTTCTGGTAGGTTTCCAGGCCCGTTTTAGATGCCTATCTCCTCCTTATTCTTCTTGACTTTTCAGGCATCCTCGGTATGCCGCTTCAGTAACTTTAAACTATACCCCTCTCCCATTACCATAGAATGTGGTATTAGATCACAAATATAGAAAGATTTTACACCAAGTTCAGAACATCTCATATTTTCCCGACACCCTCAGCCCCTCCTCATAAGAGAGATGCTCCAGGCCTCTCGTCATCTTTGAAGTCCTCTGCTGTGCCCTCTCCAGCAGTTCCCTGTCCTTCTGGAACTGGGGAGCCCAGAACTGGTCCCAGTGCTCCAGGTGTGGCCTCCCCAGGGCAGAGCAGAAGGGGAGGATGACCTTTCTTGAGGTTCTCCACACTCTTCTTAATGCCCCCTAGGAGACCATTGGTCTTCTTGGCCACAAAGGCACATTGGTGGCTCATGGGCAACTTGGTGTCCCCCAGGACTCCCAGTTTCTTCTCAGCAGATGAACCCAAAACCTGTACTGGTGCCAGGGGTTGGTCTTCCCAGGGTAACACAGGGGGTTTATCCCACAGGCCAAAGGCTCTACAGGCATCTCCACCCATAAAGAGCACCAATACCAGGAGCTTCTCGCCCTTTGTGTCTTGAAACATCCATAACCCCCTCACCTTGTACTCCTGGGCAGCCTTGTCCACAGGAACCACAGAATGGTCACGGTGCACCTTGGACCTGTCACACACTACACAGATAAGCCTTTTGTCGTCTTGGCAGAAGAGCTTCAGAGGTGCCTGGTGTTTCTTGCACAAGTTATCCCCTTGTTCCTCCTCTCTGTCCCGTTGCAAGTTCAATCTCTTGGCTGCTTCAATCACATTGGCCAACTCCCTGTTGGGGTGGAGGCTCATCTGGGCCCCCATCTCCCTGCACTGGGGGCAGGAGAAGTTGGTGGTCAGTCCTTCCCAGGTCCGAATGATGCATGACTGGCAAAAGCTGTGCCTGCAGGATGGACATGGGGTCCTGGAATATTTCCTGGAGTATTTTTGCCTCAGTCTTCACCAGCAAGGGCTCTAAGCACACTGCCCAAGTCACGGAAGGCAAAAACAGGGGCTCTGCGAATGAAGAACTGCCCACAGTACGAGGAGATCAGTTTCAAGACCTGTTAAGGAACCTGAAGGTGCACAAGTCCATGGGACCTGACGAAATCCATCCACGGGTCCTGAGTGACGTCCTGGCGGACAAAGTTGCTAAGCCACTTTCCATCATATTTGAGAAATCGTGGCAACCTGGCAAAGTTCTCGCTGACTGGAAAAAGGGGAACACAACCCCAATACTCAAAAAAGGGAAAAAAGAAGACCCAGGGAACTCTAGGCCAGTCAGTCCCACCTCTGTGCCTGGCAAGGTCACGGAGCAGATCCTCCTGGGATCTCTGCTAAGGCACATGGGAAATAAGAGTGAAAAGTTCTTACTTTTCTGCACCCGTGGAAGCCACCTTGGCCTCTCCCCAGCCTTCCCTGGGCTGCTCAGCACCGGTCCCCTCTCCCTGTGCCGTGATGCCTGGGGGGGGCTTTTCCCCTTCCAGTTGGGGTCTCCCCTTTCCATTCTGTCCCTTTTCAGTCCCATTTCTGCCTGCAGGCACTTAAAGATGGGGTTGCTCGTGCACAGGATGGTCCCCAAAACCACATCCCCCTTTGGATGATGACACCTCCCTTCATTTTCTCTGCTCAGATTCTCTTCTCTTCTCTTCTCTTTTCCATCCCCCTCTGCAGCGGGAAAAACCAGAATTGTGGGTCTGAGGTGTTTTTTGAAAAGGTTGAGACCTGGGTAACAGACAGGGTTTAATTTTTTGAGGGTGACGCTCACTCCCGTGCTGCCTCTGCAAGACCAACATAGGGAGAACTTGTGATGAATATTTACTCTTCTTTACCTGGGCCATTTCTGGAGCTATGAGGGGTTTATCAGCTGGATTGTGGTTCCAGTCCCTTGTTAAATGGTATCCAGCTCTTGGGACATTGCCCAGACAAACGGGGTGACCAAAGGACTTTGTCACCTCCCAGTTTCCCCCAGTTTGGCCCTCAGGACAGAAGCTCGGTGCCTGCTCTGTGCTGGCACCACCAACCCCCACCAAGATGGACGGCGGAGCCCAGGCCAGGCAGAGGGGCCACAGCCCCCTTTTTGGGGGGTTCCAGGGAGCACAGAGGGGTGACATGTCCTGCCCCTGGGACACCGAGGTGGTTTATCCCAGTCGGCACCACGCAGCCCCTCGGCTCACTGCCCCCAGCTGGGATGGGCGTGAGAATGGGAAGAGGAAGAGGTTTTGTCCCAATTTTTGGTGGCTCCCCCCAGCACACTCACTGGAAGGAGGAGAAGACCAGGCCTTGAGAGCCCCCAAAGTCAAGCCCATCCCAGCTGAACCCAGGACAGACACCCTGGGGAGAGCCTGGCAAAGCCAAGCTTCACTCCTGCTGGGATGAGGGGAGAAGAGAGGAACCTGCTCAACGCCAGGCAAGGGAGAGGAGAAGGCTCTATCAAGGGAACGTGAGGTTTGGGACAAGGTCCTTCATTGTTAGAGAAGATGTTTGGCAAGGAATTCCTGCAGGGAAAAAAAAAACAAACAATGGAGTTCCAGGTGAATCAGCTTCCAAATCTGGAGAAGACTTGGCTGAATGCCTTTGTCATGGAATTACACAGTGATCAGGACCTCTGGAAATCATCTAGTCCAACCCCCTGAAAAAGCTGATTCATCAGGAGCTGGTTGGACAGGAAGGTCTACATGTGGGTTTGGAATATCCCTAAAGTAGGAGACTCCACACTCCCCATGGGCAGCTTCTTCCAGATCTTCAACACCTTCACGGGAAATAAGTTTTTATTCATATTTTGATTGAATTTCCCCTGTTGCAGTTTGTGCCCATTGCCCCTTTTCCTATCCCTGGACACCCCTGAGAAGAGCCTGGCCCCATCCTCTGCCACCCACCCTTCAGCTATTGCTCAGCATTGCTCAGGTCCCCTTTCAGTCTGCTCTTCCCCAGCTGAGCAGCCCCAGGTCCCTCAGCCTTTCCTCCTCAGACAGATACTCCAGGCCCCTCTTCATCTTTGCAGCCCTCTGCTGTGCCCTCTCCAGCAGTTCCCTGTCCTTCTGGAACTGGGGAGCCCAGAACTGGACCCAGTGCTCCAGCTGTGGCCTCCCTGGGGCAGAGGAAAGGAGAGAATGACCTTCCTCGAGGTTCTCCACACTCTTCTTAATGCCCCCCAGGACACCATTGGGCTTCTTGGCCACAAGGGCACGTTGGTGGCTCATGGGCAACTTGGTGTCCCCCAGAATTCCCAGTTTCTTCTCAGCAGGTCAACCCCCAAGCTGTACTGGTGCAGGGGGTTGCTCTTCATGAGGCTGAACTTCATGAGGTTCCTCTCCACCCCTCTCTCCAGCCTGCCCAGGTCTCGCTGGATGGTGGCACAGCCTCCTGGTGTGTCACCCGCTTCTTCCCAGCCGTGTGTCACCACCAAACGAGCTGTGGGTGCTCCGTCCCCTCACCCAGGTCGCTGAAGGAAGGGGGGAGCTGCTTCCCTCCTCCCCTGCTCGGGCAGCATCCCTGGCTGAGGGCTCCGTGCCAGCGGCATCCCCTGGCTCTGCCTCCAAACGGGGAAACACCCTCCCCCCCCAGGCCAAAATGGGGGTGGGTCGGGGGCGTCCCGCTCTTGGAACAGGCAGGGGTTGGGGGCTGTCACTGAGAACGGCCACGGCTTTTGCTCCAGTTGTTCCCGGAGCCTGGAGTGCTGGTGAAGAGGGAGGTGATGGAAGCGCTGAGAACCTCTGCCTCCTCAGCATCTTAACAACAAACCTCTCTGGTGGCAGGATCCCAGGAAAGGGTTAACAACTGCCCGGGGTGGGTCCGGGGGTGGGTGGGGTCTCTTTAGAGCAGGGCTCCTATTGGCTGTCTGACCCGCCACTCCTCCTTCTTGCGCGCTGATTGGCCGGCTTCTGGTGGGGCTTTATAAAGAGCGAGTCCCTCAGCACAGAGCGTGGGAGGAGCGAGCTTTTGGGTGGGTGCAGGACAGGACAGGACAGGACAGGACAGGACAGGACAGGACAGGGCAGGGCAGGACAGGGCTGCGCTGCGCTGCGCTGCGCTGCGCTGCGCTGCGCTGCGCTGCGCTGCGCTGGCATCGCCTTCCTGAGCCTGGGTGACCCCGTGTGGTCCCGGCTGCTCTGCAAAAGCCAGGCCTGGTGCCAGATAAAAGAGTTAATAATTCTGGTGCAGTGAGTAATCTTCTCTGCCCTCTCCCAGCACAACAATAAGAGCAGGTGCTAGAAAAACGGGATCTAAGGCAGGCTTGAAACAGGCAAGTTCCTGCTTGCCACGAGCAGAATGGTTTCACTTTCCAGGGTGCCATGGGACACGCAAATGGGTTCTGCTTCAGCGATGGGAATGTGGAGAAGCCCCTGAGTCCCTGGAGTAGAGGAGCATCCCCCCAACCCAGATGTGGCTGGGTCTACAGGCAGAAGGAAACTCAGAAGTGTTCTGGGTGAGTGCAGGGTCCCCCCCTGTGACCTGCGGGGAGGGGACAGTGTCCCTATGGGAGTGTCACCCCATGAGGACTGGGGCTGGCGAGTCTGGGGCTTCTTCCAGGTCTCTAGAAAAGGGCTTATATTCTGCTTGGTCCTCATTGGGGGGGCCATAGCAGCCCCCCATCATCTCCATCTGTCTGGCAGCTCTCCTGCTGCGGGCTGTCCCCCAGTGTGTGTGGGGTGGCAGCCTTGTCCCTGCTCTGTGTGACTGTCCCTTGGTGCCAGCTGGGAATGGCCCCATGGCAGTTCCTGTGCCTGGGGAGGGGACTCAGAAGCTGCAGCTGAGTGGGGGGGGGGGGAAAAGGGG
>NW_015091338.1:0-276 GCF_001431845.1 Calidris pugnax | reverse complement strand
GCGATGGGCAACGTGGAGGGGTCCCTGAGTCCTTCAGGATGGAGGAGTGTTCCCCCACCCAGAGGTGCCTGGGGCTACAGGCAGAAGGTCCTGGTGGTGTCTGTGCTGGTGGCTCTGGTCCTGGCTCTGGCCGTGGCTGTTGCTGTGCTCTCAGGTAAGGGAGGAGCGGCTGCCTCCTTCCCTGCCCCACGGAGCTGTGTCCCCTGGTCCCTGCCGAGCCCCATCCCCTTCCCTCTCCAGCAAGAAGATGTGGAGGGGATCCAGCTGTGCCTGTGG
>NW_015091337.1:24954-38850 GCF_001431845.1 Calidris pugnax | reverse complement strand
TCCCATTTGACAAGGAGAAGTGGCCAGTCTTGCATTAGAGGGCAGTGAGTATGACAGAGCCCTGGAAGAGGCTGCCCAGGGAGGTTGAGGAGTCCCCTTCTTTGGAGATGTTCAAGACCCGCCTGATGCAGTCCTGAGTATCATGCTCTAACACGCTCTAGACAATCCTGCTTCAGCAGGGGAGTTGGACTAGATGATCTCTATGGTTCTTTCCAACTCTAAAAATTCAGTAAAATTCAGTGAACTAAGTCAGTGACTCCGTGTTGCTTGTCGGGTTACCTGAAACCAGCATCATCATATCTGGAGCTGAACATTTTTTTTCCTTTTTCCTCTTTCTCCCTCCCAAGTTCTTCTCTTTAACCTTCCTCAGAGATTGCTCTACAAACAGCCCAACTCTGCTCTTTCCCCACTGGCCCTCTTTTTGTTTCCTTTCTGCCCTCTCTTCATGGCACAAAGATGTTTCTAACATAGTTGTGCTGATTCCTATGTTGGGCAGTAGAGCAGAATACAGTAGTGTTATACTGTCTTCTTTTTTCCTGTACTGTCCTGTAGTGCTTTTTTTCTGTACTAATGTAATCTTTTTTGTTGTTTTTTCCCTGTAGTGCCTTGCAGCTCTTCATGCTGTTATCTTGTGCCAGTGGATCACCACAACCACGGTGAGGTGTCTGCATGCAAAGATTAAGAACTGACAAAATGGAGCTTCAGTCCAGGGGGACTTTGCAAAACTCTGGGATTTAGCCAGCAGCAAACTCTCCCATTTGACAAGGAGAAGTGGCCAGTCTTGCATTAGAGGGCAAAAAATCCCCGTATATGAGGGCCAGCAAGTTCCTGAAAGGTTGAGGAGGCACTGTGAGAAGAATGGCCTAGGGATTACGAGGGACACCGTATGAGCCAGTGGTTCATGCTCACCATGGACAAGGCCAGCTGCAAAGAGCAATTTATTAGGATGAGAGTCACCACTCCAGGGTTCTTGAGTTTTCATAGAATAATAGAATCGTAGAATCATAGAATCGTCTAGGTTGGAAGGGACCTTTCAGATCATCTAGTTCAATCATCAACCTAACTCTGATGAAAACCACCACTAAACCATGTCACTGAGCACTATGTCAACCCATCTTTCAAATATCTCCAGGGATGGTTCCTCAGCCACCTCCCTGGACAGCCCATTCCAATGCTTAATAACCCTTTTCAGTGTAAAAATTGTTCCTAACACCAACTTGAACTGATTCCTATGTTGGGCAGTAGAGCAGAATACAGTAGTGTTATACTGTCTTCTTTTTTCCTGTACTGTCCTGTAGTGCTTTTTTTCTGTACTAATGTAATCTTTTTTGTTGTTTTTTCCCTGTAGTGCCTTGCAGCTCTTCATGCTGTTATCTTGTGCCAGTGGATCACCACAACCACGGTGAGGTGTCTGCATGCAAAGATTAAGAACTGACAAAATGGAGCTTCAGTCCAGGGGGACTTTGCAAAACTCTGGGATTTAGCCAGCAGCAAACTCTCCCATTTGACAAGGAGAAGTGGCCAGTCTTGCATTAGAGGGCAAAAAATCCCCGTATATGAGGGCCAGCAAGTTCCTGAAAGGTTGAGGAGGCACTGTGAGAAGAATGGCCTAGGGATTACGAGGGACACCGTATGAGCCAGTGGTTCATGCTCACCATGGACAAGGCCAGCTGCAAAGAGCAATTTATTAGGATGAGAGTCACCACTCCAGGGTTCTTGAGTTTTCATAGAATAATAGAATCGTAGAATCATAGAATCGTCTAGGTTGGAAGGGACCTTTCAGATCATCTAGTTCAATCATCAACCTAACTCTGATGAAAACCACCACTAAACCATGTCACTGAGCACTATGTCAACCCATCTTTCAAATATCTCCAGGGATGGTTCCTCAGCCACCTCCCTGGACAGCCCATTCCAATGCTTAATAACCCTTTTCAGTGTAAAAATTGTTCCTAACACCAACTTGAAGCCATTTCGTCTTGTCCTATTGCCTGTGACTTTGGAGAATAGACCGACCCCTGCCTCTCTACACCCTTCTTTCAGGGAGTTGTAGAGAGAGAGAAGGTCTCCCCTCAGCCTCCTCTTCTCCAGGCTGAACACCCCCAGCTCCCTCAGCTGCTCCTCACGAGACTTGTGCTCCAGACCCCTCAACAGCTTTGTTGCCCTTTTCTGGACCTGCTCCAGCACCTCAATGTCTTTTTTGTGGTTATCAGGGAAGAACTAAACAACCTATGGTAATAGGTCTTTTATATCTCTTAACTTCTGTGAGTTTGTTAAATTCCTGATTTCGTCCCCCTCCATTGAGCCGTGGTGTGGCCTCACCCACCTGTGTGTCCCTCCGTGAGAATTCCTGCTGTAGAGAGGTGGGAAGGAACTGGAGAGTGCCCAGAGGAGATCTGCACTTGTCCTGTACTTAAGCCCCCAAATCCCATCTTTGCCTACCTCTTTCATCGCAACAAAACCCCAGGCACATGCTGGAGAACCAGCAGGCTCTCCAGACCACTCCAGATTCCCCTTGCAGATGATGGGTGTCCTTAATGTCACCCATGTGAAAGCCCTGGGTACTTCCCTCAGTTAAATTCACCACGTTACTTGTCACGAGACACCAACTGGTGACTCCTAAATCCAGTCCTATGTCTCCGATAAGTCACAAAGAGACACTAAGCTTTTTATTCTTGAACCCATGGAGGAAGAGGAACTTCAAAGGTGCAGTTCTCAGCCCTGTTTGGAGAAAGATCCTGGCATGAAAGCACGGCACTGGGGAGATCCCCTTTTGTTACAGAGACGCTATGACGCTATGAATAGACCAGCTCTGAGCCCCTGTTAAACAAACTTTTATAAGGGAACCAGGTGACACAAGGAGGGTACGTCTCAGATGCAGTGATGGAAATGCAAATAATTCTGCAGATAATAAAATAAACATGAATGAGAATAACAACAGCAATAATGATAAGTATAATGGTTCAAAATAACAAATTAAAAAGAAAAAGAAAAACAAAAACGTAATCAGATAGAGGGGGAATCATTGGTGGGGAGAAGCGGCAAATTTGTCACTCTTGAAAAACGTCCATGAAATAAGCCTCCGAATGGCCTCCTTCAGTTCTTGGTTCCTCATGCTGTAGATGACAGGGTTCACTGCTGGAGGCACTACTGAGTAGAGCACTGCCACCACCAGGTTCAGGGATGGGGAGGAAATGGATGGAGGCTTCAGATAGGCAAACATGACAGTGCTGAGAAACAGAGAGACCACGGCCAGGTGAGGGAGGCACGTGGAAAAGGCTTTGTGCCGTCCCTGCTCAGAGGGGATCCTCATCACGGCCCTGAAGATCTGCACATAGGACACCACAATGAACACAAAAAGACCAAAGCCTAAACAGACACTGATCACAAGAAGCCCAGCTTCCCTGAGGTACAAGTTTGAGCAGGAGAGCTTGAGGATCTGGGGGACTTCACAGAAGAACTGGTCCAAGACATTGCCCTGGCAGAGGGGCAGGGAAAATGTATTGACTGTGTGCAGGAGAGCATAGAAAAAAACACTGCCCCAGGCAGCTGCTGCCATGTGGACACAAGCTCTGCTGCCCAGGAGGGTCCCGTAGTGCAGGGGTTTGCAGATGGCAACGTAGCGGTCGTAGGCCATGATGGTGAGAAGACAATACTCTGTTGATATAAAAAAGAAAAAGAAAAAGACCTGGGCAGCACATCCTGAGTAGGAGATGGCCGTGGTGTCCCAGAGGGAATTTGCCATGGCTTTGGGGAGAGTGGTGGAGATGGAGCCTAGGTCAAGAATGGCAAGGTTGAGGAGGAAAAAGTACATGGGGGTGTGGAGGCGGTGGTCACAGGCGATGGCAGTGATGATGAGGCCGTTGCCCAGGAGGGCAGCCAGGTAGATGCCCAGGAAGAGCCAGAAGTGCAAGAGCTGCAGCTCCCGTGTGTCTGCAAATGCCAGGAGGAGGAACTGGGTGATGGAGCTGCTGTTGGACATTTGCTTCCCCTAGGCCTGGAGACCTGTCAATGGAAGGAAAGGTAGTGAGAAGATAGGGCAGATTTCTCTTCAAAAAAGTATTTAATTTTTCTCAGAGACCCATTCAAAACTGCCTCTTTCTTTTTGGAATGACCTTTGGCATGTCCTCTTTGAATGCTCTGATGGGTACTGGTTGATGATGCTTCAGGGAGCTGTGAGCTCTACAGGATTGTGTCCTGCCCTCATAGCAACTATTAAACAGAAACTAAAACACACTGCAGTACCCAGAGCTACAGATTTTAGGGATTTGCATGTTTTTCCTCCATGGACACATCTGCATGACAGAACATGTAGCATCAGTGTTGGAGCTGCACCTGAATCCTCACCCCCCACCACTGGCAACAGAAGGAAAAGGACAAGGACAGCAGGGGCATGAGGGGAACATGGCAAAGTTCTTCTGCCAAGAGAGTCAGGAGAGGGAGACACAGTCAGACACTCCAGCATGTCTCCTCTTTGGTGGTTGCACTGCTGGGAAGGACACTGAGGGCTAAGACACTGGGATATGAAGGGGTTGGGGAGTCTACTCTGTGGTAGAGGAGACCAGGGAGTGTCTGCAGGGAAGGCATCTGCACTTCAGGGGATGGCAGGGAGGTGCTGGAATCCCCCCTCCCATCATCTTTCCTGCAGAAGCTCCCTCTCACTCCTGCCTGATGGGGGCTGTTTCTTTGTCCCAATATCTCCTCCTTTTCAGTGCTCAGAGACTCCATCCCAGCTGCTGAGGGCTCAGCTCTGACCTGCAGACACCTTCTGCAGCAGGGAATGGCCCAGGGGCATCTCTGGATGTGCACGGGGTAAGGAGGAGCTCAGAGAAGTGCTAATGAGATCTGGGGTGTCATAGCCTTCTACAGAATGGAAATGTAGATTCCATTCTCTCACTCCCCATCCAGCCCACCAAGAGCTGAAAACCCAAAGCACAGCCAGCCGAGAGCTGATCCTGGCAGACAGCTGTGTTCCTGCTCCATCTCACAGTTCCCTGGGACACAGGGGCCCTGCTCAGAAGGACAGCCCTGGGCATCCCTGGCTGCACACCCACCTTCACAGCCCTGCAGCCATCCCTGGGAGAAGGCAGCCCACATGTCCTGGCCCTTTGATGATGTGGTGAGGATGCCCTGCTCTCAAGCACATCCTTCTGAACACCAACTGAACCTTGAGAACTTTCCTGACAGATCCCATGAGACATGGGCTATGCCAGCTGTAGGAGACTGCTCCAGGAAGCCTCTCTGCATTATTCTGCACCAGAGAGACACATCATGCCCTGTCCCTCTGCCCCTGCAGCAGGGAAGCCCTGCTCCACAAGTTCTCCTTCTCCTCCATGCTAGAGAAACTGTGAGAGCTCTACTTACAGATCCCATGGGCGGTGGGTTGTGCAGCTTCTGGAGATCCCTCCAGCAACTGCAGAGTCAATGCCCTGCAGCCAGACACTTACTGTGTCAAGGCCTGTGAAAGTTTCTCCCACAGAGAGCTCTCAGCTTGATCCCATTCCTGAATGCTTTTAAGCTCTCCTGGCCTCACATGGTTCCTCTCCCTGCCTGCAGGCAGTGTCCCCAGCCCTGCTGGGCTTGGCAGAGGAGCTGCTCCTGGGCAGAGCTGTCTCTCTGCAGCGCTGCCCCGTGGCCAGGAGCTCCCTCCATCCCAGGAGCCCGGCCCTCAGCAGCAGAGGAACAGCCCAAGATGTCACTTTCTCTGCTCCCTCTGGGCTCCCTCGAGGTGTCCCTGTGCCTCCAGGGGAACCTCCTGGCAAAGAGACTGAAGTAATGATGTGTGGTCTCTGTTGCAGCTCTGGAGAGACACTTCTTTCCAGCCATGTCTTTTCTCCTGTCACAAACAGTTATACGTGAGAACGTTCTTGTTCCTTCTGGTATGAGACCGGAAACCTGGACAGTGACTCAGCTCTCATCTATGGCTTCCAACAAGACACAGGATGGGGAAGGAATTCCTTTTGCCTTAGTGCAGGTGGGCACAAAAGAGGCAGCTGCTGCATGGGAGCTGCTGGTCTCAGCTCCAAGGTGATTCCTGGAGATGGAGGCCAGCAGGGAGATGTTCAGACGTTGCAGGTGTCAAAGGTGGCCCAAGATATGTGCAGGGAACTGAAAGAGCTCTGAGAGCAGTTCATAGAGACAGGGCAGCATCTGGAGGCATCATCTTTAATCTCAGTGAGGAATTCCTTTGGCCACCAGCAGATGCCCACCTTCCTGACAAGGGCACTTTTCCCTACTCCTTACATCCAGGACAGCATATTGAGGTAGTCAGGGGACCAGAGGTAGTCACTGCCATTGCCATTATCCACCTTTTCCATCAGCTGTCTATACCAAATTGCCACTGACTGTAACAGCAGATGTCTCATGGACACCCCTCCAGTGCCTACCTAATTCAGGGGAGCTCCTCACTGGCCATGGACAGGCCTGCAGTGCTAGGGGAGATGCCAGGGCTCTTCAGCACAACTGCCTGTGGTTGGCGGGGACTGCACAGGACCTTCGGGAAAGGCATCTGCATTGAGAGTGGGTGCAAGACAGATACTCCAGGTGGCACGTCTGATAGGATCCATTTCTGTTGGTCAGTGACTGAATTCCACCTCTACAGTGAGGTAGGGTCTGACCCAACTCCATCCAGTTGATGCAGAGCAAATCATGAACAGGAAGCCCATCACACTGGGATCTGCACCCCTTGGCCTACTCCTAAGCTCTGTTCTGTTTTAAGCCATCCTTTATTCATGCACTTGATGATACAACCGAGGATCCGTCCAAAGATTTTCAGTGTTCCTGGATGTCCTGGTTTGGGGTGGAGCAGAGTCAACTTTCTGTTCAGTGAGACAGACGTTTGCTCTTACTTGTTGCTGTGGCAACCATAGAATCATAGAACCATAGAATGGTTAGAGTTGGAAGGGAGCTTAAAGATCATCAAGTTCCAACCCCTCTGTCATGGGCAGGGACACTCCCACTAGAGCAGGTTGCTCAAAGCCCCATCCACCCTGGCCTGAAACACTTCCAGGGATGGGGCAGCCACAACTTCTCTGAGCAACCTGGACCAGTGTCTCACCACCCTCACAGGAAAGAATTTCTTTCTAGTATCTAATCCAAATCTCCCCTCTTCCAATTTAAAACCATTACTCCTTGTCCTGTCACTGCATTCCCTGACAGAGAGTCCTTCCCCAGCTCTCCTGTAGGCTCCCTTCAGATATTGAAAGGCCGCTATAAGGTCTCCCCGGAGCCTTCTCTTCTCCAGGCTGAACAACCCCAGCTCTCTCAGCCTGTCTCCACACAAGACGTGCTCCATCCCTCTGATCATCTTTGTGGCCCTCCGCTGGACCTGTTCCAACAGGCCCATGTCCTTCCTCCTTTGAGGACTTCAAAGCTGGACAGAGTACTCCAGGTGGGGTCTCACAAGCGCAGAGCAGAGGGGTAGAATCACCTCTTGTGACCTGCTGGCCACACTTCTCTTGATGCAGCCCAGGATGCGGGTGGCTTTCTGGGCTGCCAATGTACATTGCTGGCTCATGTTGAGCTTCTCGTCCAGAAGCACTCTCAAGTATTCTTCTTTGCTACTCTCCAGTTGTTCTCTGCCCAACCTGTATTTGTGCCTGGGATTGCCACGTCCCAGGTGTAGGACCCTGCACTTGGCTTGGCTGAACTTCATGTGGTTTGCACGAGCCCACTTCTCAAGCCTGTCCAGGTCCCTCTGGATGACATCCCTTCCCTCCAGTGTGTCGACCGCCCTGCCGAGTTTGGTGTCATCGGCAAACTGCTGAGGGTGCACTCTATCCCACTGTCCATGTCTCCAACAAAGATGTTAAACAGCACTGGTCCCAGGACCGACCCCTGAGGAACACCACTCGTCACTGGCCGCCTATTGGACATTGAGCCATTGACCACAACCCTTTGAATGGGGCCATCCAGCCAGTTCCTGACCCACCAAGTGGTCCATCCATCAAACCCATGACTTTCCAGTTTTGAAACCAGGATGTCATGCAAGACAGTGTCACATGCTTTGCACAAGTCCAGGTAGATGATGTCTGTTGCTCTGCCCTTGTCCACCAAGTCTGTGTCAATATCGTAAAAGGCCACCAAATTTGTCAGGCACAATTTGCCCTTGGTGAAGCCATGTTGGCTGTCTCCAATCACCTCCTTATTTTCCATGTGCTTTAGCAGACATTTCCAGAGGATCTGCTCCATGATCTTGCCAGGCACAGAGGTGAGACTGACTGGCCCATAGTTCCCTGGGTCATCTGTTTTTTCCTTTTTTGAATATTGGGGTTATGTTCCTTTTTTCCCAGTCAGTGGGAACTTCACCAGATTGCCACGATTTCTCAAATATGATGGAAAGTGGCTTAGCAACTTCGTCCGCCAGCTCCCTCAGGACCTGTAGATGGATTTCATCAGGTGTCATGGACTTATGCACCTTCAGGTTTTTTAAGAGGTCTCGAACCTGATCTCCTCCCACTGTGAGCAGTTTGTCATTCTCAGAGCCCCTGTCTTTGCCTTCCGTGACTTGGGCAGTGTGGTTTGAGCACTTGCCGGTGAAGACGGAGGCCGAAAAGTCGTTCACTAGCTCAGCCGTATCCATATCCTGGGTGGCCAGGTCTCCTGTTTCCTTCCGGAGAGGGCCCACAACTTCTCTGTCCCTGACATATCTAGAGAAGTTTTTCTTATTGTCTTTGATGTCCCTGGCAAGATTCAGTTCTGCCTGGGCTTTTCACTGAATTTTTTTAGAGTTGGAAGGGACCACAGAGATCATCTAGTCCAACTCCCCATGCCTGATGTGGTTCCTGGCCACTTGGATCGTATCCATATCCTGGGTGGCCAGGTCTCCTGTTTCCTTCCGGAGAGGGCCCACAACTTCTCTGTCCCTGACATATCTAGAGAAGTTTTTCTTATTGTCTTTGATGTCCCTGGCAAGATTCAGTTCTGCCTGGGCTTTTCACTGAATTTTTTTAGAGTTGGAAGGGACCACAGAGATCATCTAGTCCAACTCCCCATGCCTGATGTGGTTCCTGGCCACTTGGATAGTTTCTCTATATTCTGCCCAGTCTACCCATCTTTGGTTCCACCCTCTATGGGCCTCCCTTTTAGTCCTGAGCTTGTCCAGCAATTCCTTATTCACCCACGCAGGCCTTCTGGCTATTTTGCCTGACTTCCTCTTTTTTGGGATGCACCTCTCCTGAACTTGGAGGGGGTGGTTATTCAATTTCTCTCCTTTGACTTGAAAGGGAAGGTTGGGCAATTGCACCCACGATGTCCAACATTGGAGCAGATCACTCTCATCCCTGCCTTCACCTACAATGGGGTCACATGTAATTTACCCCACAGAGAATGAAAAATGAAGAGATCTAGATATTGAAGAGTCTACTTGAAGATGCTCCTGAAACCCGGACATTTTGGGATTAGTGCAGTTGTAGCCATTCAGAGAGAGCATTTCACTCACTGTGTCTCTTTGCTTGTCTCTGTGAGTCAAGGGAGCTTGTGACTTCAGGGTGTGACTCACTGTGTGCCAAGAGCAAAGAGGAACCAAGAGTCCGAGGCAGGGAGTGGTTTGGGGGGTCTTGTCATCTGCTTGAAACAAAAATGTGTTTTCTCTCAGTCTAAGGCCATCCAAAATGCAAAGTGAACTTCAGGGCAGGAAACATGGACTGAACGGAGAGCTGAGGAATGTCTTTTCTTTATTGAACTGGGTCTTCCCTTGATATCGCCAATGAAGAGACATCCCTCTATGTCAGCTTGTTTTAAAGGGAAAGCGGGTGGGAACTGGTGCCAAGGAGTGGAGATGTGCAGGTACAACCTGGAGTGGAGAGAGCTCAGGTTGGAACAGGCTGCTGTGAGTCCTCGTTGCCTGATGAGAGAAAAGGTGGGGTTGAGACAAAGGCTGTCCGTGGAGCGTCTGACATAAAGGGTCTTGACTTCAAGGGTCCTCAGACTCCATTAGCAGAAATTCAGGATCAATATTAACTGGAGAGTGCTGATTTCATTTAATGTGTATGAAGAAAAATACAGGGAAAAAAATCAAAATGAAGGAATCCTTTCTTAATTGTTGTTGTCTATATTGCTTTCTGAAAACTCTCTCATTAACCACAGAAGACCTGAGGAAGTCAGGAAAACTCTGCACAGACACTTGGCTTGTTCTGGCATTTTGTATGTCAATGAGCCCTCTCTGGCCAAGGTCCTGTAGGTCCTGATCCTTCTCCTTCTCTCTTTTAGCACATGGTGATGACCTGTTCCTGTGCCTGTAAGATTTTTCTGAAGAATCTCCAGCCTTCCTGGGCCTCTTTTGTCTTTCAGATCCACCTTCCAAGGACAACCAGGTCTTTAAACACACCAAAGTCTGCCCTCCAGAAGTCAAAGGGAGCAGGTTTTCTAAGCCCCCTCCTTATTTCTCCCAGAAATAAAAACCCTCTCATTTCATGGTTTCTGTGTTCAAGATGGCTGCCAACAACCACATCATCCAGAAGTCATTCTCTACTGGAAAACAACAGGTCCAGTGGGGCACCTTTCCTACCTAGTTGGATCACTCATGCAGTGTGTCAGGAAGGTCTCTTCCACACTCTCCAGCAACTTCCAAGACTGTTTTCTCTCTGCTCTATTGTATTTCCAGTCGACATTTGGCACGTTGAAGTCATCCAGGAGAACAAGGGCCAGGGATTGTGAGACTTCTCCCAGCTGCTGATAGACTATTTTGTCTGCCTCTCGATCCTGGTTGGGTGGTCTATAACAGACTCCCACTGTGATACCTGCCTTGTTGGCCTTTCCCCTCATTCTTACCCATAAACACTCAACTTTTTCATCACCATCGTCAAGCTCTAGACAGTTAAAACACTCCCTAATATAGGGGGACACCCCACTGCCTCTCCTTCCTTGCCTTTCCCTTCTGCAGGGTTTATAGCCATCCCTTGCCGCACGCCAGTCGTGTGAGTCATCCCACCACATTTCCGTGATGGCAACTATATTGTAGTTTTCCATTTGCACAACACCTTCCAACTCCTGTTTGTTGCCCCCATGCTGTGGGCATTAGTGTAGATGCACTTCAGTTGGGCTATTGATCCTGCTACTTTTTTTGGAGGGAGAAGCCCTAATTGCTGCGTGACAGTTTTCAAGCAGTTCCATGATTTCTAACACTTCAACAATCCTGTGGAGCCATGGGTTTGCTTTCCTTTCATAATATACAACCCCAGGCAATGCTACAGGCTTGGGGAAGAGTGGCTGGAAAGCTGTCCAGCAGAAAAGGACATGGGGGGGTTGGTGGACAGCTGGCTGAACATGAGCCAGCAGTGTGCCCAGGTCGCCCTAGGCGGCCAAGGGCATCCTGGCCTGGATCAGGAACAGTGTGGCCAGCAGGATCAGGGCAGTGATGGTGCCTTTGTACTCAGGCCTGGTGAGGCCTCACCTCGAGTGCTGTGTTCAGTTCTGGGCCCCTCACTACAGGAAGGACATTGAGCTGCTGGAGCGTGTCCAGAGGAGAGCCACTAAGCTGGTGAGGGTGTAGAAAACAAAACATATACGGAGAGGGTGAGAGAACTGGGCATGTTCAGTTTGGAGAAGAGGAGGCTGAGGGCAGACCTCATTGTCTTCTACAACTACCTGAAAGGGCATAATGACAGGAGCAGAAGAAATGGTCTGAAGTTGGGGCAGGGGAGGTTCAGATTAGATATGAAGAAGAATTACTTTACTGAGAGAGTGGTCAGACACTGGAACAGCCTGCCCAGGGACGGGGTTGAGTCCCCATCCCTGAAGGTATTTAAGAAATGTGTAGACGTGGCACTTCAGGGCATGCTCTGTTTCCTGAGATTGTAAGGTTTTTTTTTTCCATGTGTATGGTTGGACTCGGTGATCTCAGAGGTCCTGTCCAACCATGATGATTCTGTGATTCTGTCAGTGGGGATGGGGTTCCTGTCCAGGACCTGTGCTGTCCATGGCAGGTGCAGACAGTGGTGCTGCAGAGCCCTGGCACCTCCCACACCACCACAGGCCTCAATTGGTGACTGAAATGAAGATTCAGCTGCCCTGAATGAGGTGAGGCAATGAAGGGTTGCACAGGAGACAAGTGCCAGACAGAGAGAGACTCAGCTGTCCCTGTGCCACACGACTCCATGGGGTCAGCTGAATCCCTCTCTGGGCTGCCCTGGACAGCAGGACAGTTACAGGGTCACTTCTCCTACACGTGGGCACCTTGTGTTGTTGAAGTTGGGCAAAGGAATGTCCCACCCTCAATCAATCCCTTCCCTCAGCAATGGCAGAGGAGATCGTTCCCTGGCCCTGTCTGGGTGTCCTCTCTGAAGATGGGACAATGATCAGGGGACTCATGGGCCTCCCTCTTTTTGCAATGGTAGAAATGACAGTGCAGGAAAGAAGTGTCTGTCCCCAGCTGAGAGAGAGAAAACAAGGGATTGCATCAGCCTGTGTCACAGCAGGTTCCCCTGGAGCCCCAGGGACACCTCAAGGGATTCCAGAGGGGACAGAGAAAGTGATGCCATGGACGGGTCCCTGCTGCTGATTTGGGCCGGGCTCCTGGGATGGAGGGAGCTCCTGGCCATGGGGCAGTGCTGCAGAGAGACAGCTCTGCCCAGGAGCAGCTCCTCTGCCAAGCGCAGCAGGGCTGAGGGCACTGCCTGCAGGCACCGAGAGGAGCGAGGTACAGAGAGGATAAAGGCAGCTGGGAGTGGGAGGACAGTTCTGAGCTTGTTCATGGAGAAATCTTCACGTCTTTTGCCTCAGTAACTCTCTGACTGTAGTCATTAAGGTCTTGGAGGGAACTTCTAGAGCTGACATATTACATGACTGATAGGAGCTGCCAGGATGGCTCTCCTGGCTTCTCTGGTGTGGATAAGGAGGACATGCTTCAGAGCAGGGCTTCCCTGATGTACCATCAGAGGTACCGAAGAGGACTGAAGGCTGCCTGCTGCTAAACACACCAGAGAGGGTGTGAAGCTGGGAGTGCATCCAGGGGTGCCCGGGGTTGTACTTCAGAGCACGGTCCCTGCACCCCAGGGGGCTCTGTACCAGGAGAAACTCTGCTGCAAGCAAGGGCCACCTCTCAGCCTGCCCAGGGAACTCTCTCTCCATGGAACTTCTGTGGGGAAAAGCTTCAGCTGGTGAAAGGTGTGATCACGGTCAGGGAAGGCTCTTGTTGCATTCCAGAGGGTGCTGCATGGGTCAGGGATGCTGACAGCTCCAGATCACCCCCAAGACATCAGCAGAGGCAGCATTTCAAAAGGAAAGGCAAGGCAGGGGCTACATTAAAGACGAAGACTCTTCAATTTTCTCTGCTACAGCTTTTTCCTAAGGGAATAGGGAAAGGAGCTCTCACTGAACTGTTACACTGATGGATTAGAATATCTGCCAGAACCTCACCAAGTGCCTTCCCCCCTCCTCTTCCTGCAGAGACCAGCAGCATCACCTTTGCCTGCAGCACCAGGCTTTGTCCCATCTACTCCTCAGGACCCACAAACAGGGAGATGCCCCTGGGCAGTGTCCTTCTGCCAGGGGGGGTCTGCAGGGCAGGGCTGAGCACAGGGTGGGTGGGGGGCTCAGGAGCAGTGAGAGGGAGGAGACCCGGGGCCAGAGAGACAGCTCCCAGCAGGGACAGCCCCAGGCAGCAGAGAGCCAGGCCACCCCTCTGCCTCCCTCTCTGCTCAGCTGCACAGGGAAAGGGACAGCAGACGGGAGAAATGGACTTTGAAACCGGGCTCTCCCACACTCACCAAAGGCCATTTTCTTCTTTAAGGATGGTGTCAGGGAGACCATTGTCCCACAAAGAGAGGTGTAAGCACAGGACACCTGGGTGGTGACCACCAGCTCTGCTGACTCTGCACTAGGAGACAGAGCCAAAGTCATTTTGTTGGGATTTTTTTTTTTTTTAAAAAACTAAAGGATGGGGGCAAAAAAGTCTAT
>NW_015091337.1:7623-23717 GCF_001431845.1 Calidris pugnax | reverse complement strand
CTCCCTGTTGTCTGACCAGTGGAAGACGTGCCTCAGGCAGACATCAGGGAGGTGAGCCCAGGAGCTCTGCTCAGGTTCGTTCTCATCTTCCACTGGGAGGACGCTTTTCCCTTCTCTTTGTCTCTACTTTTTTCCAATCCGTGAGAGGAAGTTCTCCCCCCCATGGTCCCGGCCCGCTGGAACCCATTGCGGGCCACTCGTTCCAGGAAGTGCCAGACCCGCAGCCGGAACTCGACTGGCTGGTTACTTCCGGGTTCCCGTACATTTTGCTCGGGCTGTGGCCCTGCCCACTTCCCGTGTAGGCGCAGCACTCCATCCCTGTGGTGACACTCCTCCCTCCGCTGGGCGGGAGCACGCCAAACAGACGGCCACTCTGGTCTTTCGCTGGTCCGTCACGCCCCCCTCCTTTGCCCGGTCGTCTCCACCCCCGGCATCCCCGCCCCTTCTCTCCGCCCCTTCCTCTATGTGCGCGCTGATTGGTTCTGGCGCCTCCTCCCTGATCCCGCCGAAGGCGCCGCCGCCCTGCCCTTCTCCTCCTGGCTCGGCGCCACGTTGGGGCGCATAGGGCGGGGGCCTGGCCCAGGCTTCCTGAGGCTCTGATTTTACCGCGGCAGCTCTGGCCTCCTCGGCTAGTTTGTCCCAGACGGATTTTGGCTGATTTTGCCCCTCCGTGAGTGTGATGGGGTTCGGGGATTGCGGGGTATCGCCCTCCCACGAGTCTGCAGGCTCAGCAGGATTGCTATCGCATGGGGGGTGTGGCGTTTGTGTGGCTGCCCCGATTCCCAACACCGGGGTGGCCAACAAACATTTTTTTGCCGCCTTCCAGGTCTCCTGCTCTTGTATAGCGCTCTGCAGAGCCTTTACGACTTTCCCCCATGCTTTAAGATTTTTCCCAGAACCCGAAGTCCATATCTCCTCTGCCAGCACTTTAGTGCATTTGTCCCACACCTCTGGGTGGAGAATATCCATCGGCTGGTCAATGACCCCATTTTTAAAAGACTCGCGACTGCGAGAGTAAAATCTTTAGACTTACAATCTATCCCCCACGGTTCATGTATTTGTGATACGACCTTCACAAGGGCTTCCATCCTCCTTGTTGGTCCTGGTCCGGGAGCGTCCTCCCCGCCGGGCTGGTCCTGCCGCTCCGGCCGCTGTTCACCCGAATCCAGGCGATGATCCCGTTACTGGTGTCTCCCGGCTCCCCCCGCCGAGACTTCCCGGGTTTCGGCACCACTTGTTGCCTGTAGTAGGCGTGGCGACCTGGTTCAGGAACGGCACGGCGACCACTACCCCCAGGTCGCTCGGTCCATCGACACGCAGACACCAATGTGGTGGACGGCAAATGGCGTTTATTGATAAGTGACACTGCCTTATATGGCATAGGTTTACAACGTCACCTCCGTCTGCTTCCATCACAGACTAAACGCTATTGGGAGAGGGGGCCTTATCTTTCCGTACAGCACGAGATCTTCCGGTTGCCATACCCTAACTACCACAGACAACTGTTGCTTGGTCTTTCCAGAGACACTTTTTTTTCACTCCCACACTCTGCTCCTGAGCCCTCGCCTTCCTGTAAGGTCCGAGTACTCTGGGAGCTCATAGTCCTGCTCTGCTGCAGCCCCGGAACTGCTGGTAGAGACAGGCACTGGGGTCTTCTCTGATAGAGCCGAACTCCCGAACAGCACTTCCATCCAACCAGGGGATCTCCTTAGGGCAGGGCATGAGGGCCTGTCCTGGTTTGAGGTAAAACAGAACTAATTTTCTGTTCAGTAATTTTACTTTTTGAGCTAGGCCTCTTCTGACTAACTAAACTCTGAAATTAACAGCATATTGTTCAGAAACTGTTCACTCTCACAGTGATAAGACCTGATTATACCAAGGAATGGTATGCAGAGAGGCCCCTGCTTATACTTATTGCTATATCAACCAAGGTCAGGTAAATTTGTTATTTGCCCCATTGGAGGGTCGGAAGCGGAAAAACGTAGAGGGGTCACACCTGTAGGAAGGAACAGACAGGACAGGTGACCCAAAACTGACCAACAGGGTATTCCATCCCATCCGCATCATGCTCAGTATAAAAGCTGAGGGATCAAAGGGTCAACTCTCTTCCTTCAATGGCCGACGTCCGAGGAGGACCCTGTCTGTTCGTTTGCCTTTGATCCCAATCCGAGCGTTCCTGACTCCAGATCTGGAATCCGGCTCCTGTCCATCACCAAGTCCGGCCTGGGACTTTCCCCTGCGCGCCGGCCGGTGACGTGATCGTCATCCTGGGAGCTTGATACGGTTTTGTATATACTGTATACATTTTTATTTTATTTTACTTTTTTTTCTCTTTCCTTTTTTTTTTCTTTTTTCATTATTTATTTATATTTTTATTAAAGTAGTTTAGTCTTTTTCTAAACTCATAGTTTTTTTATCCCCCTCCTTCTCTCCTCTATTTTCCTTAGGGGGGGGAGGGGAGGGGCCATCTGTCGTTCTGGTTGGTCAATTTGGTCAAAACCACGACAGGGCCTAGGTCTTCTTCCCAACTTACACTCAAGAAAACGTAGTGGTTGTGTCCCTGTAAATGAAAACACCACTGTGTACCTAAACTGTGTGAGTGTGCAGGTGGGGGAAAGCAGCAGTTTCCTTGCTCAGCCAGGCCTCCCGGGAAAGACATGAAGGACAAGTAGAGCAGGGGCTTCTCTGGGTCTGGCTGTGTTGGGCACCCCAGGGAAGATGGGCAATCACCACACACCCAGCCAGTAAAAACCAACATTTCTAGCTCTGGCCTCTTATCCCAACTCAGAGAGGCTGGTTGTCCCTGTAAGGAAGGCTATGTTTGTATTGGACAGCTGAGATGTCAGCATGGACTTCATCTGTATGTGGTGAGATTAACTCCAGTGAGCACAAATGTCCTTAGTTGTTCCTGGAGGTTCCTTGAATGCCTGTGGGACAGACAGGGTCTAGAGGTCACTCCACTTTGAGGGTAACATCACCTGGGAGATCCCCTGGATTCAGCCCTGGGATGGGCTTCCTTGAACCGAGGTCCCTGTGTCCATTCCTCAGCCGTGAGGCATCTCAGAGAGGTGCAGAGCAGGAGACACCCTGCAGGGATGAGGGGCTGCAGCCTCTAGGGGTGGCTACAGGAGGCCAGGGAGTTTGCTGCAGGGCCTCTGCCTGTGCCAGGGAAGGACTTGTGTCTCTGAACACCCCTGTCAGAGCTCTGACCTTGCTGTGCCTGACGTCAGGAAAAGCCCCCACCATTGCAAGGACTTTTCTCTCCCTTGCTCTCTCTCACCTCTCTCACCAGACCAGCCTGGCTGAACAGAGAGCTCTGGTCACAACTCAGGGAGAAAAGGAGTGTTTATGGCTTTTGGAAAAAGGGACCGGGCACTCATGGGGACTACAAAGAACTTGTGATGCTCTGTGGGGAGAAAATTAGCTTGGCCAAAATGCCATTAGAACTTAATCTGGCTTTGCATGTTAGAGGAAAAGAAAAAGTGTTTCTAGAAGTACATCAACAATACAAGGAGGGCAAAGGAGAATCTCCTTCCATTATTATACAGGGAGGAGAAACGTAGTGACCATGGATGAGGAAAATTTGGAGGTACTTAATGCCTATTTTGCCTCAGTCTTAGGTAGTAGGAGCAGAGGTTCCCTGAGTACCACTCCCCCTGATTTAGTAGACAGGGATGGGGAGTAGGAGGAATCCCCCATAATTCAAGGGGAAATGGTAAGTGACCTAACACAGCACTTGGACACACATGTCTATGGGGCTGGATGGGATCCACCCGAGAGTACTGAGGGAGATGGCAGATGTGCTCACCAATCCACTGTCCATCCTTTACCAGCAGTCCTGGCTAAACGGGGAGGTCCCAGTTGACTGGAGGTTTACAGATGTGATGCCCACCCCGGAGAAGGGCAACAAAGAGAGTTTGGGGAACTACAGGCCTGTCAGTCTGACCTCGGTACCTGGGAAGGTTAAGGAACAGATCCTCAGTGCCAGGACATGTCATGGCACTGTGGAACTTGGGTAATGAGGTGAAGTCTCTGTGCTCAAAGAACGATTCAGACTGGCATTGACATCTCTTGTGCCCCCCAGGGGAGTGGGAACTCAACTGGCTCTGACGGGAGGTGGATCAGGAGGAAGGCCTGTGTAGGGAGGACAGCCCTGCTTTTGGTCAGCAAAGACAAGAAGATACCAGGAACCTGTGCAGGTCTTTGTTTCTTTGAAGGGCCGTCGTGTCCAATGAGTAACTTTTGCCTCGTTGCCTGTGAAATGCATATTAAAGTTGACACCGTGCATATGATAACGAGGATTATAGACATCATGAGAAACATATGTGACTATAACACTCGTCTCTGCACTCAAATCATACTATGCATCAAATGAGGGAGGGAAACCTCTTAATTTTGGAAATAAAAAGACAGAGAGAATGACTGTTAAATTGGGAGAGAAGAACCTCGATACCTGAGAGACCAGTCGAGGGGCTGGGTTTTGATATGGGGAAGAATTACTAACAGTTAAATAACTAACCTTTGATAGAGGAGTAGGTCAGTAGATTAATCTGTTAATTCATATGTCTCAAAACAATAAGAATTTTGGGTAAGATGTGGAACGAGAGATAGGAACTATGAGCCAAGAGCAGCTCAAAACCGACTGTAACCAGTTCTGCAGTTTGGATAAGTCTCAATGAAGATCTGGGTCAGTGAGAACAAAAAATGGTTCCTAGCGGTGACGAAGAGGAGTCTCCTTACTTCATCATTGGGACCCCTGGCAACCACCACCAGGAGGCACTGCGCAGACGCAAAGGGGTGGAGAATATGGAAATGATCCAAGAAACTAATTTTAATACAAAGCGGGACAGGACATACATCTGTATAGGCATCTTGCAACATATATTGAATATGTATGAGTCAGTAGCATAAATATGGGGCTTTAGGGTTCAGAGGGTGCGCACAGTTTGGTGGGACTACCCCCCTGTGCTGCCTGGCGCTGAATAGACATACCTACTTTACAACTTTATGAGTTGTGGAGTCTATTTCCGCACGTCAGTTTCTCTCCCTCCATCCCAGGCAGGGACACCTTTCAGTGCCTTTCACCCTCTGGTGAATGTAAACCCCGGGTTATTTTACTGTCGTTATTTCTGCCGGAAATATTGACCTTAATTCATAGTGCTATTGTAGTTAGTGAATTTATCAAGGCAAATATCAGATTTGTTCTGAGATTCTCAATAAAAGAAAAAATTTGATTTTTTGTGAATCTGACTCACTGGAAGTCCTTTGCTGGGACTCTGACAGACAAATCAGGAAAGTCTTGGGTCTCTGACAGACCAATATCAAAACTACATTCTTTTTGACACAACAGGCAGGAAGAGGACAACCAGGCCATCAGGCCTAGTCAGCATGAGTTTGTGAAAGGCAGGTCCTGCTTGACAAACCTGATCTCCTTCCATGACAAGGTGACCTACTTGGTGGATGAGAGAAAAGCTGTGGAGGTAAGACATGGAGGTCCTGGAGCATTCCCAAAGAAGATCAACAAACTGATGACGGGTCTGGAGGACAAGTCTTGTGAGGAGCAGCTGAGAGAACTGGGGTTGTTCAGCCTGGAGAAAAGGACACTGAGCACCTTATCACTCTACAACTACTGAAAGGAGGTTATAGCGAGGTTAGTGTTAGTCTCCATTCCCAAGTTAGTAGTGTTAGGACAGGAGGAAATGGCTGTAAGTTTTGCCAGCGGAGACAGAGATTGAATATTAGGAAGAATCTCTTCACTGCAAGGTTTGTAAGCACTGGAACAGGCTGCCCAGGGAAGTGGTGGAGGTATTTAAAAGATGTGGAGAGGTGGTACATAAAGCTGTAGTTTAGGTGTGGACATGGGAGTGTGAGGGACTCAACGACCATAAAGGTCCTTTCCAACCTAAATCATTCTATGAGTCTATGATTCTTTTGAATCCCTGGTTTTTGTTTCATCCTCACCCCTTCTTTGGAAGGCCAGGAGGTGTCACAAAATTGTCCTGCCCTGGGCACTGCTCCCCCCCATATCCCACTGCCACCAGGAAGAGCCCAGAGCCACAAGTGAGGGGCAGGATCTGCCTTGGCAGGGCCTGGGGGTGAGGGCTTGGCCTTTCTGCTTCCTCAAACAAAGGCAGGGGTTCCTCAGCATTACAGCCACCTGCACTCTCCTTTGCCTACTGCAATCACAGCCTCCAATTGTCTGCTCTAACGAGTCCCTGGGGAGCCTTTGTCAGGAACTGCCCTCAGTGGGGCCCGTTAACTCTTCCAGGAAATGTGGGTTTGACTTCTGATTTCTTGAGCACTTTCTTCAATCTTCTCTCAGTATCTGAGCTTCATGGACTCAGCAGCAAATACCCCATGGGGCTCGTTAAAAGAGAGAAATCTTTAGCAAGATTTTAATCTCTTTGTCACTTTCTTCAGGACTTGTGCAGCTAATTGGGGAGGTTTTGTGGTGTAGTTAAGGAGGAAGATTTCAAAGTGCATGTAAGGAAAATGGCTTCTTGATTCCAAAGGATGTATTTTATTAGTGTTCAGTTTAAAGAGGAGGTGGTAGAAGCATTCTCCAAGTGATACTGAGGCAGAGTGTCTCCTCAGCAGGTCTGGACAGGTCAGGAAAAGCAGTCCCTTGATGTCCATCACTGTATGGACAGCTTTGTTCCTCACCTCTCCAACCCCACCAGGTCTGACCTTGCCCACCTGGGGCTGACATCACTGCCCCTTGCATCAGACTTCTCCACTCCAGTCTGGAAGTCACAGCTCCATTGCATCATCTCCCCCCTGCTTTCCTCAGAGACCTGGCTGCTCACAGACACAGGGGATCTCTGCCTCTTCTTCAGAAAAGAAAAGTAACACATAAAAAAATTTTGTAAAGAATAAAACACTGTGTAATCATATGCAAAGTACAAGCCACCTCTCATGAGGTTGCCTTTCTACAAGGGATAATTTTAGGAGAAATCTTTGAGGTAGGTATGTACTCCAAGATAGATATAAACATCATTAATGAGCTGGCTGAGGAGACAATTAGATTAGTGAAAAACAAGCAAGGTTTGACTCCCTGAAGGTGAAAGCAGCAGCAGAGGTGAGAGGTATCTGAATGAACAAAGAGTAAAGGGAGAAGAAAACCGGACCATGATGGAAAGGGCCTTTTCCCAGACAGTCTGCATCTGAGAAGATGACTTTGCAAATGATCATTGTATCAGGACAAGTGTATGTACAGGAAAGATTAGAGAAACAAAATACACCATGTAACAGACAGAACAGTCATAGTGATGTTTCAAGAGAAGTCTGAGAATTCCTTGGAATGTTGCCTTTGGAAGGTGACAGGATTGGCAGAGCTCTCCGGTGAGGGAGGACAAGGCAATGTTGCCCCCGCCTTGGAAAGAGGCCCAGCCCAGGGACCCCCAGGCTGTCCAAGCTCCCGGGGGTGATTAGTGTGCCATCAAGGAGAGTCCTCGTGGGTGATATTTCTGGGCCCTGGAAAGAGAAGAATGTGTCCAAAAGCAGTCAGCATGGGATTGCCAAGGGTAAATCAAGCCGCAGCAAGGAAGTGGTTACAGCAGGGAAAGCTCTGGGGGTTCCTGTGTCCATGGAAATCAGTCAAATGTTGGTAGAGTCAGACGTGCTGCAGTTTTCTCATCCTGCTCCAGGCAGGGTTGCTCAGATGCAGGGCTACTTGAAGGCAAGTCTGAGGGAGCTGGGCCTCTCTAGCCTGCTGAAAAGGAGTCATGGGGTTACCTATAGAACAGCCTACACCTACCTGGAGAGGTGACAGAGTCAATCTCTCTTCTGCAGTGGGGAATGATCTGACAGAGGCAACAGCCACAAAGTGCCCCTTAGGAGCTTTACGCAAAGCATTAAGAAAAATACAATGGACTGGGAGGAGCATTGCTGTGATGTCCACCTGTCCTGGTTCCAGCAGAGATAGGGCTAATTGTCCCCGGGCTCTGGCAAGGACACAGCTATTCCATCCCAGGTGAGCCATGGTCAGTCTGTAGCCAGGAGCTGGCCAGGGGAGGGGGCAGGAAGTCACCCCTTGGGAGCAGGATGGGGAGGCCCAGGTTGGTGGGTGAGCGGTGGTACCGTAATGGTGTTTGTACCTCCCTCTGTCAGTGGTATGGCTGTTGTTTTCCTGTGCCCTTTGCTGTTCTGTTAAAATGCCTTTGTATGCCTTTGTCTCATTCCATGAGTTTTGCCTTTCTCTTCTGATTCTCCCCACAGCGGTGGGGGGTTGAGAGAGCGGCTGCGTGGTTCTTTGTTGCCATCTGAGGCTCCACCACGACAGTCCCTTTTGGCGCTCAACGTTGCACATGAAGTGTTGAGATACCGACAGATCTGACCAGAGCGCTCAAAAAGGAATCTGTGATATGCATTTCTTCTATTAGTTAAATAGTCACTGGTCACCACGTTTGGTTCTTCTCATGGCTGTCTTCTGTAAATTCCTAGATGCTCTATGTACTCCTCATGATGATGGAGTTGGGGATACAGAGGATGCAAAGCCCCCTTTCTTCAAACTGAAAAAGAAATATTGGCAGCATAGGAAAGGACTAGATCTGCTCCTGAAGTGGTTGGCCCAGTAGTAGAGCTCCTCTTAGCACCTCGACTGCCGGTGCTGGGCTGGGTGTCCAAAGACAGGGTCCCTGCCACACATCATGCAACTGATGCCGCATGGAGAAAGTGGATGGCACTGATCCCAGGGAACTTGGGTGGGAAACCCCAGTCACCCAGGGATTCTGGAAGTGATGATGGACTGGCCAGAAGGCAAGGGTTTCTAATGTCACCAGAGAAGCAAGTGATAAATGTGGACAAAGCTCCACTGTATGATATCCTACCAGGAAGTGAGATGTGCCCTCTTCACTGATGGGTCCTGCTGGATTGTGGGAAACATGGAAAGGAGAAGACTGCCGTGTGGAGTCCTACACAACAAGTTGCAGAAGCTGCTGAAGGACAAAGTGAATGGAGACACATTGCAGAGATGAAAGCCATCCAGCTGGCTTTAGACATTGCCGAACAAGAGAAATGGCCAGTACTTTATCTCTACACCCATTCCTGGATGGTGGGAAATGCCCTGTGGGGGTGGTTCCAGTAGTGGAAGCAGAGCAACTGGCAGCGCAGAGGCAAAGCCATGTGGGCAGCCGAACTGCGGCAAGATATTGGTGCCAGGATAGAGAATCTGGTTGTGAAAATACGTCATGTAGATGCCCATGTACCCAAGAGCCGGGCCACTGAAGAACATCAGAACAGCCAGGAGGTGGACTGGGCTGCTAAGACTGAGTGGTTCTGGTGGATCTGGACTGGCAACATAAGGGTGAATTATTCAGAGCTCAATGGGCCCATGACACCTCAGGCCATCACGGAAGAGAGGCCACGTATAGCTGGGCTTGTGACCAAGGGGTGGATTTAACCATGGATACTATTGCACGAATGTGAGATGTGCTGCAACCAAACAAGCCAAGTGGTTAAAGCCTCTCTGGTGTGGAGGACGATGGCTGAAATAGAAATCTGGGGAGGCCTGGCAGATCCATTCTATCACACTCCCACAAACCTGTCAAGTGCCATGTGCTCACAATGGTGGAAGCAACCACTGGATGGCTGGAAACATATTCTGTGCCCCATGTCACCACCTGGAACACCGCTGTGGGCCTTGAAAAGCAAGTCCTGCAGCAACATGGCACCCCAGAGACAAGGGGACTCATTTCCAAAACAGCCTCATTGACACCTGGGCCAAAGAGCACGGTGTTGAGTGGGTCTGTCACATCCCCCATCACGCACCAGCCTCTGGGACGATGGAACGGTACAATGGACTGTAAAAAACTACAGTGAGAGCAAGGAGTGGTGGGACTTTAAAACATCAGGATACACATTTAACAAAGGCCACCTGGTGAGTCAACAGCAGGAGATCTACCAGTTGAGCTGGCCCTGCCCAACCAAAACTTCCACGTCCTCTGGAAGGAGATAAAGTCCCCATAGTGCACGCCAAAAATACATCAGGGAAGACTGTTGGGGTTAGTCCTGCCTTGGCCAAAGGCAAACCGTCCATGGGATTGCCTTTGCTGAAGGACCTGGGTGCACTTGGTGGGTGATGCAGAAGGATGGGGAAGTTCGATGTGTACCTCATGGGGATCTGCTTTTGGGATAGAATAGCCAATGAATGAAATCGTATGAGTAGATTCCACAACCTCCCTGGGCAGCCTGTTCCAGGGCTCTGTCACCCTCACTGGGAAGAAGTTCTTCCTCTCATTTGAATGGAACTTGCCATGTTCCAGCCTGTGCCTGTTGCCCCTCGTCCTGTCACTGGGAGCCACTGAAAAGAGTCCGGCTCCATCCTCCTTCAACCCGCCCTTTAAATACTTGTCAGTATTAGTAAGGTCTCCCCATCAGTCTTCTCTTCTCCAGGCTAAAGAGTTGCAGATCTCTCAGCCTTTCCTCAAAAAGGAGATGCTCCAATCCCTATTCATCTTTCTTGCCCTACTCTTTCCGGTAGTTCCCTGTCTCTCTTGATCTGGGGAGCCCAGAACTGGATGCAGGATTCCAGTTGTAGCCTCACCAGTGCAGACTAGAGGAGGAGAATAACCTGCCTCCACCTACTGGCCACACTCTTCCCTATGCAGCCCAGGATTCCATTGGCCCTCTTGGCCACAAGGGCACATTGCTGGCTCATGGATAGTTTACCATCCACCAGGACCCCCAGATCCTTCTCCTCATAAGTGCTTTCCAACAGGTGCATCCCTAATCTGTATTGGTGCCTGGGGTTCTTCCTCCCCAGGTGCAGGACCCTACATTTGCCCTTATTGAACCTCATGAGGTTCTTCTCTGCCCAGCTCTCCAGCCTGTCCAGGTCACGCTGGATGGCAGCGCAGTCCTCTGGAGTGTCAGCCAGCCCTCCCAGTTTGGTATCATCAGCGAACTTGCTGAGGATACACTCTGTCCCCTCGTCCAGGTCACTGATGAATATGTTGAACAGGACTGGGCTGAGTGTTGACCCCTGGGGGACACCACTGGTCACAGGCCTCCAACTTGACCCTGGTCCATTAATTACAACCCTCTGAGTTCTTTCACACAAGCAGGACTCAATCCACCTCACTGTCCCCTCATCCAGCCCACACTTCGTTAGTTTCCCAATGAGGATGTTATGGGAGACAGTGTCAAAGCCTTGCTGAAGTCAAGGGAGATGACATCTGCTGCTCTCCCCTCATCCAGCCATCTGGTTATAACATCATAGAAGGCTATCAGATTGGTCAAGCATGATTTACCCTTGGTAAATCCGTGTTGACCGCTTCCTATAAGTTCTTGTTCTTCAATGTGTTTGGAGATGACATTGAGAACAAGTCTCTCCATTATTTTCCCAGGGACAGAGGTGAGACTAATTGGCTTATAGTTCCCTGGGTCCTCCTTCTTGCACTTTTTGTAGACTGGAGTGATGTTTTCTTTTCTTCGGTCCTCAGGCACCTCTCCTGTTCTCCACGACTTCTCAAAGATGATGGATTGTGGCCCAGCAATAACATCTGCCAGTTCGCTCAGCACTCATGGGTGCATCCCATCAGGGCCCATGGACTTGTGGATGTCTAGTTTGGCCAAGTGGTCTCTAACCCAGTCCTTCCCAACAGAAGGAGAGTCTCCCCCTCTGCAGACCTTCTCCTTTGTCTGCAGGGTCTGGGATTCATGAGGGCCAGCTTTGGCAGTGAAGACCGAAGCAAAGAAGGCATTGAGCAACTCCGCCTTCTCTGTGTCTTCCACCACCAAGGCACCCACCCATTAGCGGGCCCACATTTTCCCTAGCCTGCCTTTTTTTATTGATATATTGAAAAAAGCTCTTCTTATTATCTTTAACTGTTGAAGCCAAGTTAAGTTCTCCTTGGACTTTTGCCCTTCTAATTTTTCTACGGCATACCTTTGCTACACCTTGATATTGTTCATAAGTAGCCGACCCCCTTTTCCAGAGAGTGTAGACCTTCCTCTTCTCCCTGAGGTCCAGCCAGAGCTCTCTTTTTAGCCAGGCTGGCCTTCTTCTCTGTCGGTTCGTTTTGCGGGACCTGGGGATGGCTTTATCCTGTGCTTTTGAGAGTTCCTCCTTGAAGTATGACCAGCCTTCCCGGGCATCTTTGCCCTTCAGGACTGCTTCCCAAGGGATACTCTCAACTTATCCTGTGCTTTTGAGAGTTCCTCCTTGAAGTATGACCAGCCTTCCCGGGCATCTTTGCCCTTCAGGACTGCTTCCCAAGGGATACTCTCAACCATTCTCCTAAACAGGCCCAAGTCTGCCCTTTGGAAGTCCAAGGTGGCCATTCTGCTGGCTCTCTGACTTGTTTCTGCAAGAATTGAAATCTCTATGTTCTCGTGATCACTCTGCCCGAGATGACCTTCAACCTTTCCATCCCCCACGAGACTTTCTCTGTTAACAAGAAGCAGGTCTAGTAGGGTGCTTTCCCTGGATGGTTTGCTCACCAGCTGTGTTAGGAAGCTGTCTTCCACACACTCTAGGAACCTCCAGGACTGTTCCCTCTCTGCTGTGTTGTATTTCCAGCAGATGTCTGGGAAGTTGAAGTCCCCCACAAGGACAAGGGCGAGTGATTGTGAGAGCTCTACCAGTTGCTGACAGAATATTTCATCAGCTACTGCATCCTGTTTTGGGGGTCTGTAATAAACTCCCACCATGATATTTACCTTATTGGCCTTCCCCTTGATTCTAACCACTCTACCTTGTCACTTCCATTATTAAGTTATATGCATTCAAATGTGTTTGTAACATAGAGGGCCACCCCACCACCTCTCCTTCCTTGTCCATCCCTTCTGAAGAGTTGGTAGCCATCAATAACAGCACTCCAGTTGTGTAGGCCTCCTGACCATGCTTAGGTCCTTCTGTGTTTGATGACTTATTACCATCCCCCATTTCAGAGACATTATCATCATCTGAGATATTATCAGCATCTCTCGCCTCAAGTGAAATGGCAGGCTGGAGGCTGTCCTTAGCCTCATCTCTAGTGCCCCCTCCCCCCCTCATATCTAGTTTAAAGACCTGTCAATGAGCCCAGATAACTCCTGACCCAAATTTTTTTTCCCCTTCTGGGACAGTTGTATCCACTGGTAGGCCAGGTGTCTGGTGTAGCCGCCTATGCTCAAAAACCCCAAAGCCCTGCCGATAACACCAATCACGGAGCCACAAGTTGATCTGCTGCCTCTTCCTGTCAATTTCCTTATTCACGGTTGCCACTGGAGGGACAGAGGAGAACACAACCTGCGTTCCTGTTCCCTTGAGTAGCCGTCCCAAGGCTCTGAAGTCTCTTTTAATTGATTTTGGCCTCCTCCTACCCATTTCATCACTATCCACCTGAAATACTAACAGAGGGTAATAATCTTTGTCCCATAGTGGGTGCAGTGGGAGCCTTGGTGTCCCGTACTGGGAGCACTGGTTTCCCATACTGGGACACTGGTGCCCCACACTGGGAGCACTGTTGTCCCATACTGGAAGCACTGGGAGCCCTTCTGCCCCGTACTGGGAGCACTGGTATCCCATACTGGGACACTGGTGCCCCACACTGGGAGCACTGGGATCCTTTTTGCCCCATACTGGGAGCACTGCTGTCTCGTCCTGGGAGTGCAGGGAGCCTTTCTGCTACAGTTGCTGACAGAATATTTCATCAGCTACTGCATCCTGTTTTGGGGGTCTGTAATAAACTCCCACCATGATATTTACCTTATTGGCCTTCCCCTTGATTCTAACCACTCTACCTTGTCACTTCCATTATTAAGTTATATGCATTCAAATGTGTTTGTGCCCCAAAAACACAGCATGTGAGAGTCCAGCACCACACACCATCTTGCCTGTTCTGAGAGACTGTTCTAACAGGTGGAGCCCAAAGTCATGGATCAAATGAACTCAACGGACATTTTAGAGTGATGGCCCATAGGCTAAAGACATTATATCTGTATGGAGATACACCCTCCTGACCATGCTTAGGTCCTTCTGTGTTTGATGACTTATTACCAATACATGTACATACATATATATATGTCAGGGGAAAAGTGACAGCATTTATCTGGAAACTGTAAGAACTGGGCATGTCATAGATGGTATGGAATAAAACATGGATAATTTTCTGGTTCTGGTGGTAATAAGGTTAATGGTCCCCAGGATCTAGCAGGGACACAGCTATTCCAACCCATATGAGACATGGCCAGGGGGAGCTGGGAGCTGGCCAGGGAAGGGGGAGGACAGGAAGTCGGTTGTTGGTGCGGGTGCAGTTGGTGAGCGGTGGTATCGTAATCGTGTTTGTATATTCCTCTCTCGGTGTTACTGTTAGAGTTTTCTTGTTCCCTTTGCTGTTCTGTTAAACTGCCTTTGTCCCAACCCACGAGTTTTGCCTTTTTCTTCCGATTCTCCCCTCAAGGCTGTGGGGGGAGGCTTGAGAGAGCGTGGCTGCCTCTCGGTTCTTTGTTGTCGTCTGAGGCTCAACCACGACAATTGGTAACCTGTTGGAATGGTTCAAAAAGCTCTGGCTGATTGAGTAACGGGAGAAGTCAGGCCTGCGCTGGCACTCGTCCAAGGCATCTCTGCTGGCAGGAGGTATCTGTGTCCCTGTAGCTGAAGGTATTTGGAAAAAAAAAAAAAAAAAAGAAGAGCAAGAACACAATTTCCCCCCATAGTAAAGCAAAAGAAAAAATAAAAATCCAGAAATAACTTTAAAAGCTTGTCTCTCTCTTCCCCACAATGTCCTCCTAGGTACTGGCAGGCTGCAATGAGATCCCTCTCAGCCTTCCTTTCTCCAGGCTGGACTAGTTCAACTGCCTCAGCCTCTCCTCATGGGAAAGGTGCTCCAGTCCCTGACCATCTTGCTGGTCCTTTGCTTCAAGAAAATTCACTCAAGTCCTGAACCTGGCAGGAGGATGGAGATGAACAAACAGGAAAATCCACCCATAAACTTGGGGTGTGCTGCCAGATCTGGACATGGCCAGTGAGAAAGGCTGGGGGATACAAATGCCCTGGGTCACCTTCCTCAGTGTCCATGCCACCAAAGGAACAGGCCAGCCTCCTGTTTCCTGTGTCGGCAAGTCTCAGATGCCTTCTACAAGCCCTGGCTCTGCAACACCAAACCCCTGGTGTGAGTCCTCACCCTGCATGGGCAGAGAGCTCATCTAACTTTCGTGTGTTCCTCTTCCAAGCACTTTCAAGCCCATCTCAGTCTATCTCTGGCTCTCCCTCTTGCTTCCTGCCCCTCTACCCCATTTTTCCCCTGCCCAGCCCAGAAAAGCAGCCTATTCTGGGCTGACCCCATGGCAGTGCCCACTGATGGGTTCTGCAAAGCTCTGCAGACTCAACCCCACAGCCTCAGCCCCACATTGGCCCCAGGGCTGAGGGCCAAACATGGCATGAGGTGGCAGAGACCAGTGTCTCCCCGTGTCCCCTGCTCCTGTCTCCAAGACATCCTGACCACTGACAACAAAAACCTCTGTGTCAGCCCCTCTTCCAAGAAAAGAATCCAGGCCTGGGATCTCCTCATGCTGCTCCATCACTAGAGAAGCCTGCCCTGAGCTGTTATGCAGAGATTGCTTTATGCTGCCTTTGTCCCAGGGTATGGCTCCACCAGTCAATTTCGTTTTCGCATTCTCTAATACATCTTAACCTTTCCACCTCTTCCCGCAGTTCCACCACCTGCCTGAGCAGGTCATTTATCTGTTCACATCGCACGCAACAATTGTCCCTGGGTCCCTGTGGCACTGCAGCTAGGCTCATGCATTCGGTGCAGCTAGAGCCCTGAACGGCTGCGTCTTTGCGAGGGACCTCGGTCTGAGTTCCCACATTTTTCCTCCCAGGGCCTTTGGAGCGTTTGGTTGCCATTTCCTCTCTGGAGACTGAGCGGACCAATCACCCTCAGACTCTCCCTTTTTGTCCCGCGCACCAGTCCCCGCTCCGCCCCCTCCCTCTGCCGCTCTCCGCGCTCTGTCCAACACCTGAGGGCCGCTTCTCCCACACTCTGCGCACGTGCGCCTGAGCGCTAATGTACCCGCCTTTCTACTTACACGCGCCCGGCCCGCGCTCGGACCCTGTTTCAGCTAGCCGCTTTTAAACTTGCCGCGGCTCGCCCGGCCCGCCCCCAGCT
>NW_015091337.1:0-7273 GCF_001431845.1 Calidris pugnax | reverse complement strand
TCTTTGTCGTCATTTTTTTTTCCACCTTGGATGCACAGAGATGCTCCTTTGCTCTTCTCCAAGGGTGTCCCTGTCCCCAGAGAACATTTCACCAGGGAACTTTATCTGATCTGCCCTCACTTCCCTCTCCTGCCCCCTCCCCATGATCTCCACAGGGTCCAGCGCTGTTGTTACAGCTCTGCAGAGCGAGTTGGCTGTGATGACTGCAAGCCATGGAGAGACAGTCAGTCCCGGGTAGATCCCTGTGGATCATTCACCATTTCTGGGGGACCTGGGCACCCACAGGTGAAGGCTCAGCCTGGGCCTGTTCCCTAATCCGTTGCCCCATATTGTCCCAGTGCCTAACAGTCTTCCCTCAGGACATGGGAGGTCAGCTGTACCCCTGTGCCAGGCACATGTGAACAGGCCTCAGGGTCTGAAAGGCTAGGTTCATGCCTCTGGAGAAGTGGAATGTTCCTGGACACACATGGTTATCACGGAGAAAAGGCCCAAAGCCCAGGAAGTTCCCCAGATGAATCTGAAATCATTTCTGAAGAGACAAGGGCAGGTTAATGCTGCTGAGAGATTACGGACAGAATCAGCTTCTTCAAGGTGTCTTTCAGCTCCTGATTCCTCATGCTGTAGATGAGGGGGTTCACAGCTGGAGGTACCACCGAGTACAGAAATGACACCACCAGATCCAGGGGTGGGGAAGAGATGGAGGGGGGCTTCAGGTTGGCAAAGAAGCCAGTGCTGAAAAACAGGGAGACCACGGCCAGGTGAGGGAGGCAGGTGGAAAAGGCTTTGTGCCGTCCCTTTTTAGAGGGGATCCTCAGCACAGCCCTGAAGATCTGCACATAGGATACCACAATGAAAAGAAAACAACCAAGTGCTAGTAAGATACTAACCACAACAAGCCCAACTTCCCTGAGGTAGGAGTCTGAGCAGGAGAGCTTGAGGATGTGGGGGATTTCACAAAAGAATTGGTTTAGGGCATTGCCCTGGCAGAGGGGCAGTGTAAATGTACTGGCTGTGTGCAGGAGAGCCATGAGAAACCCATAGCCCCAGGCAGCTGCTGCCATGTGGCAACAAGCTCTGCTGCCCAGGAGGGTCCCGTAATGCAGGGGTTTGCAGATGGCCACATAGCGGTCATAGGCCATGATGGTGAGAAGACAATACTCTGCTGTAGCACAGAAAACAAAAAAAAAGACCTGGGCAGCACATCCCCAGTAGGAGACGGCTCTGGTGTCCCACAGGGAATTGGCCATGGCTTTGGGCACTGTGGTGGAGATGGAGCCCAGGTCAGTGACAGCGAGGTTGAGGAGGAAGAAGTACATGGGGGTGTGGAGGCGGTGGTCACAGGCGATGGCAGTGATGATGAGTGCGTTGCCCAGGAGGGCAGCCAGGTAGATGCCCAGGAAGAGCCAGAAGTGCAAGAGCTGCAGCTCCCGTGTGTCTGCGAATGCCAGGAGGAGGAACTGGGTGATGGAGCTGCTGTTGGACATTTGCTGGTTTTTGTCATAGGGGCTCTGTTGAAAGAACAAAAAGACATGTAAAAATTAGAACGGACGTCTGTGAGTTTCTCAGGTTGGTGCTGGCTGAGTGTGGTGCGAGAAGCAGATGTCTGTTCATGTGCCGCTGAGGAGTCAGCTTTACTCCACTGCAGTGGGTACATGGGAGCTGGTTTGTGACAGCTCTGATGTTCCCATGGGGTGTCAGGCTTAATCCACCTTTAATGTAAAAGTTCAAAATCTGCCCTCAGGACTCCCCAGAGTGTGGGCTGCAGAGGAGAGGCTGAGCATGTCCCTATAAGAATTTTGCCTGTGTTCTTGATTTTTCACAGCCCCACCTGGTGAGTGTTCTTTGGAGGGGTAGAAATCCTCCTTTCTATAACTGAGTATGTGGAGAGTCTTGAGATAGGAGAGGCAAAAGGGCTCAGCTCTCTGTGGTTTAGGGCAGAGCCAGGAGAGCTACAGTGTCCATCACTTGTTTTTCCATCTACCCTGTGCTTTCCTTTGTGCTGCCTTGAGGATGAATTTACACATAAATCATTCATTAAAAAATGCAACAAATAACTGAACTAATCTGGTAACAGCAGAGCACTAGTTCAAAGGACCGATGTGTGAGCTCTTCTCTGTCCCAACCCAGAGTTGGAGCCGTGATGGAGAGAGCAGGACATGATCCCTCACAGAGAGAAGCAAAGGGCCAGCAGGAGAGGCAAAGCAGACAGCCAGGGGTTCTGGGGATGGGAGGTTCTAAAGAGAGAGTTAGCTCACTGCCCAGAAGACACTGCCCAGAAGACATCTCCAGGGAAGACCAAGAGAGAGCTGCCTGAAGGTCCCCTCCCCGAGGGCGTGTGGGCAGTTTCCCCCCAGCCCCTGCCCATGTCTCTGCTGCCTGGGAGCAGCTTCTCTCTCCCCAGCTCTCCTCCTGCCAGTGCTCCCAGAGCCCATCCCACCCGCTGGGGCTCAGCTCTGTCCTGCAGACACCTCCCAGCCACCAGGAACTGCCCAGGGCCATCTCGACCTCTGCAGGCTCTATGGGGACATCAGCAACCCTGATGAGGCTGGAAGAGCAATACTGATGCTCTCTGTAAGCAGCAGAGTGTTGATTTCTGATGTGTTCTGGTTTATTCACCTCTAAGAGAAACAGATTTGGAATTTCAGTGCCTCCTCCTGAACCAAGAGATGAATTTCTCTGTCCCATTGCCCATCCAGAAAACCCAGAGCAGGAGACTGAAAGAAGAAAGAACGGGATCCTTCCCTTTTAGGTAGCCCCTGCCTTGCCGTGCTTCTTGAAAAAGTCCCCTGGGAAACACCCTGGGGTGATTTGGAGCTATGAGCTATCCTGACCCAGGCACCAACCTCTCAAGAGCAGAGGGACCCTGTCCTGCCCTACAAAGGTGACTCCTTCCATGCAGTCCTTCTCCCCACAGCTCCATGGGGAGCTCCCTGGGCAGGCTGAGAGCTGACCCTGGCAGGCAGCAGAGTCCCGGCCCCAGCACACAGAGCCCTGGGGTGCAGGGACCCTTCTCTCAAGGACAATCCTGGGCACCCCCGGGTGCACCCTCGGCTTCACAGCTTTTCAAGTTCTGTAACAAGAGCCCCCCCATTCCCCTTACCGATCCCATGAGCTGTGTCTGTGCCAGCTTTAGCAGATCCTTCCAGGAACTACACTGTTAGTGCTCTGCACCCAGAGACTTACCCTGTCAAGGACTGCAAAGATTTCTCCTCCACTGAGCTCTCAGTCATCCTCCCAGTCCTGACCACCTTTAAGCTCTCTCTGCCTGTCTCACTTTCCTGAGAGACCCTGGCAGTGCCCTCAGCCCTGCTGCGCTTGGCAGAGGAGCTGCTCCTGAGCAGAGCTGTCTCTCTGCAGCATTGCCCAAAGGCCAGAAGCTCCCTCTGTCCCAGGAGCCCGGCCCAGCTCAGCAGCAGAGGAACAGCCCAAGGCATTTTAATGACCCCTCTGGTGGGTTTGATGCTGAGCCCGTGAACCTCAGACGCTGAGAAGTTGAAGAAATCTCAAAACAAGTCAAAGTTAGATTCAAACTCCAAAGTTTCTTGCAGAGCTAATGGGTCTCAATGGGGGACACCACAGAGCAAGTGTCCCCATGGTCCAGTCGGAGCAGAAAACTGGAGGCAGTGGTTACAGGTCGGGAGAAGCAAGGTGAAGGTGTCTCTGATGCTGAGGAAACCTTGGTGTGTTTCATGAATGCAAAGGGCCAAGCCCTGCCCCCCAGCCCTTGGGGAGGAACATCCTGTCCCTCACTCGTTCCTCAGCGCTCTTCCTGGGGCAGTGTGACGTGGAGATGTGCAATGCCAAGGACCATGGTCTGACACCTCCCAGGCTTCTGAGTGTGGACAAGGAGGCAAGGAGGCCCCAGTGCTGGAAGGATCAGTTGTCTTCTCATAGGCATCATGGGCAGAGAGAACAGCCATAGCCAAAGAGACCAAGAGGTTGGCTCTGAGGGGGCTTCCAGCTTTGCCACGTCCCTCTATCTTCCTGTCCTACAGTGTCACATCTCCTCCGCCTCTTTCCCTGCAGGCTGCAGTCATCCACCTGGCTGCCCCACCTTGCTGTCACCTTCCTTTGCTGGTATCTCTACCTCTTCCCTGGCTCTTCCTTGGAACACAGAGCCTTGGACTGATCCAGACTCCTTCTGGGTGACGTGTTGCACCACAGCACTGCCCTGGGAGTGACATTTCCTTCTCCTCGTGTCCAGTCTGGACCTCCCCAGTGGCACTTTCTGGCGTTATTTCATTCTCATGCTGTTTTCTGCTCTGAAGAAAAGCTCCAGGAGCTCCGAGACCACCCTTCAGGCCCTCTCAGGCTACTCCTATGCTGTCCTCAGGCCCCACACCAGGGAGCCCAGGGCCCTCAGCCTCTCTCTACTGGTCACGTGCTTGAGGCCTCCAAACCCCATCTTGGCAGATCTCTGGGCTCTCTCCACAGTCTTTGCAGATGAAAACATTGTGGTCATAGGCCAAGAAAGATGGAGTGAGACTTTTTGCCAAGTCCTGTAGTGGCAGGATAAGGGACAATGGTTTTAACCTGACGGAGGGTAGATTTAGCATGGATATAAGGAAGAGATGTTTTACGATGAGGGTGACAAGGCACTGGAACAGGTTGCCCAGAGAAGCTGGAGATGCCCCATCCCTGGAAGTGTTCAGGGTCAGGAACTTTGAGCAATCTGAACTAGGGAAAGATTTCCTGCTCCATGGCAAGGGGGTTGGACTAGATGAATGTTTAGGTGCCTTCCAAACCAAACAGTTTTCTGCACAATATGCTGTTAATTTCAGAGAGTTAGAAGAGGCCTAGATAAGGAGTAAAATTACTGAATCGAAAACTGGTTCTTTCTACCTCAAACCAGAACAGCAGCCCAGAGCACTTCCTAGGGAAACTCTAGGGTCCTGAGGGTCTGAAATCAAGAGAATGCCATAGGTCTTGCCCTGGAAGGGAAGTTGTCTTTCATGGAAGACAGCATCAGGAGTATGTGGATCTCTGCCTGGGGATGGATGATGAGTCACCTGAGAGCTGAGGGGTCACAATGAGAGGGCAGAAAAACATGGGCAACACTGTGGTGGGTGGACATCTGCTCTGAACCTCCTGATCAGGAAGAGGAAGTAGGTGAGGACGCCTTCTACTGATGAAACCTTCTTACTCCAGCCATGGGAGGCACCGTGCTCGCAGGCTCTTGTCCTGCTGGGGGACTTCAACCACCCCAACATCTGCTGGAGAAGTAGCACGGTGAGCTGTAGGCAACCCAGGAGACTCCTGGAATGCTCGAGGATAACTTCTTAAGGCAGGTAATAGGCAGACCTACCAGAGGGGATGAGACACGTGTCCTGTTGGTCAGCAATGCAAGTGAGCTACTTGGTGACATCAAGATTGGAGGCAGCCTGGGCTTGTCTGTAGCCAGTCCTTGCTTTCAGCTCCTAACGGCTGCTTTAAGGCCATGGCCAGTGCCCTGTCCTGTCACTGGCCCAGACCTGCTGCCCCAAATGTGGTCCCATGGCCCTGCTGCATAGGAACGGGAGAGGGGAAGTCCATTCAGGGGTGGGGAGATGCACCCCTGACAGCCCTCAGTGATCTCTTCCTGCTTGCCTTCCGTGCTTTGGCAGCCTCCCCCAGTGTCCTGAGTTACAGGAAAAACTGATTCTCCTTCTCCTATCTCATTTCTGCCACACACGCGGTGTCCCATTCTTTTCCCAGCTGACCAGTCAGTGTTTTCCTGGCCAGACATCCTTGGTTTCCCCCCTGCAAGGCCTCAAGCTGGTGGTGCTGCTCTGCAGAGCAAGGGGCTTGCAGAGCCCTTGGGCTGCAGGGTGAGGCCACACTGGTTGTGCTGGTCAGGCTGGGAAGCAAATCCTTCCCAGGGGTCTGTGGACAATCACAGGATATTCCATCTGTCTCAGGGAGCGTTCAGGGTTGTCACTGGATCCAGTCCATGGCTTCTCATTGAAGGTGACATGAATCACTGTCCAGTCTCCCTTCCTCAAGCCTGCTCTGTCCCCACTGCTTATCTTGACATTGCAGAGCCCTCTTTAGCACTCATTAGCCCTCATTGGCCCGTCCATCCTTTGCTGGTACCTTACTGTGAAACTCCATCCACTGTGCACCCAACACCAGGCACATGGTGTCCCTCGTGACCTCTTTTGCTCTCTTTGTGACTCCTTATAGCTCCCTGAAAGACAGGAGTCTGACAGTAGCTGTTCCACGTGTGATAGAGTCCCCAGCAGGTGCCCTTGACCATTTACTTTCTCCAGTGGCACCACGGGGTACCCACAGCTCAAGGCTCAGTCCAGATTTCATTCCTTTACACAGTGCCCGTGCCCTCATCCATCCTCCAAGTCCATTCAGCCCCCAAGTGTGTCATCAAGGTCTTTTAGGCTGCAGTTCCCTGAGTGTATCCTGCACTCTGGTTTGGGAAAAAATAACCCCCAAGTTTCACCCATGGAACTGAGGAAACCCCCTTTTATTACAGAGATGCCACAAAGGCAGCCAGCATTGGTTTGGAGATAGACTCATTTAGAGAAGGTCTCTCGGTCAGAGAGACTGGGTTCATCCTCTAAAGAAGTGGGACAATATGCCAACAGTTGCGCATAGACAGGTTTATAACCAATACAATGACTACATGGCAAATGTTGCCCGACATAAAGATGTGGTCACTTGTGAAAAGAGATGGGATACTCCTTGCTGGTGAAGGAAACCGGTAGAAGCAGTTTCCACAGGGCATCCTTGATCTCCTTGTTCCTCATACCATAGAGAAGGGGGTTCACTGTTGGAGGAATCAGCACTCCGGAGGGTGATATCATCTCCTCCTATGGTGGTCTTCAGGGGAACTCTACTTGGCAGAGACGTGGCAGCCAAAGTGTTTCATACCTAATGCCAGGTGGGCTGAACCACAAGCTGGGCAACACGTAGGAATTTGCACGAGTGGGGACTCTTGCTCAGCAGGGCCATCCTATGAAGATGGGAGGATTACAGCTGCACCTTAAGGTCTCTCTGAAATGAAACAGACACTTCTCCTCATCTCTAATCCCTATCACAGTGTTGTCATTTTGTCAGTTTTATGGATTAATTTTCACTCATGGTTTTCAAGAAAAACAGACCCTGTTGAAAAGAGAATCAAAACCAGGTTTTGCTCATTCGTGTAAATGAAAATATGGGGTTTTCACTCAACAAGAGACATTTTTTGCCTTTGATTTGAGAAGGTTTTCTTGCATTGTTTAAACCATTTCCATCCCATGGAAACTCTGAAGTACATAGATCATTACATCAAGCTGAAACA
>NW_015091336.1:0-1200 GCF_001431845.1 Calidris pugnax | reverse complement strand
CTGCAGAGCCCTGGCACCTCCCACACCATCACACGCCTCAACTGGTGAATTAAATCATGATTCAGCTGCCCTGAATGAGGTGAGGCAGTGAAGGGATGCTCAGGAGAGAAGTGCCAGACAGAGAGAGACTCAGCTGTCCCTGTGCCACACGACTCCATGGGGTCAGCTGGATCCCTCTCTGGGCTGCCCTGGACAGCAGGACAGTTACAGGGTCACTTCTCCTGCACGTGGGCACCTTGTGGTGTTGATGTTTGGCAAAGGAATTTCCCACCCTCCATCAATCCCTTCCCTCAGCAATGGCAGAGGAGATCATTCCCTGTCCCTGTCTGGGTGTCCTCTCTGAAGATGGGACAATGATAAGGGGACTCATGGGCCTCCCTCTTTTTGCAATGGGAGAAATGACAGTGCAGGAAAGAAGTGTTTATTCTGAGCTGAACGAGTGGAAACAAGGGATTGCATCAGCCTGTTTGACAGCAGGTTCCCCTGGAGCCCCAGGGACACCTCAAGGGATTCCAGAGGGGGCAGAGAAAGTGATGCCATGGATGGGTCCCTGCTGCAGAGCTGGGCCTGGCTCCTGGGATGGAGGGAGCTCATGGTAAGCGGGAAGGGCTGCAGAGAGAGAGCTCTGCCCAGGAGCAGCTCCTCTGCCAAGCACAGCAGGGCTGAGGGCACTGCCTGCAGGCACCGAGAGGAAAGGTTTGAGGCCAGGAGGACTTAAAAGCATTCAGGAATGGGAGAAAGCTGAGAGCTCACTGTAGGAGAAATCTTCACAGCCTTTGACTTGGTCAATCTCTGGCTGCAGGGCATTGACTCTGCAGTTGCTGGAGGGATCTCCAGAAGCTGCACAACCCACAGCCCATGGGATCCGTAAGTACAACTCTCACAGTTTCTCCAGTGTAGAGGAAGAGAAGGGGAACTTGTGGAGCAGGGCTTCCCTGCTGCAGGGGCAGAGGGACAGGGCATGATGTGTCTCTCAGGTGCAGAGAACCTTCCTGGAGCAGCCTCTGTCTCATGTGAGGTGTCAGGAAGGCTGTGAAGGATCCGATGGCATTAAGAAGGATGTACTCAAGAGCAGGGAATTCCCACCACATCATCAAAGGGCCAGGACATGTTGGCTGCCTTCTCCCAGAGATGGCTGCAGGACTGTGAAAGTGGGGGTGCAGCCGGGGATGCCCAGGGCTGTCCTTCCGAGCAAGGTCC
>NW_015091335.1:42446-46464 GCF_001431845.1 Calidris pugnax | reverse complement strand
TTGGGCTCAGGAGCAAAAGAGAAAGCAGAGAACATCCCATACTGACAATAACCTCATAGGAGATTTGACTTAAGAAATCAGGCATATAACCACGGCCAGAGCAGCCACCGACCCGAATTCATGTGTATCTATTTTCTCTATAGTAACTAGATTTATGTCTTTCCGTATGCATCAGTGTCCAAGGGACAGGCCTCACTCTCCCATTATGTTTCTCTTGCTTTCTACAATCCATTTCTTCTCTCTCAATCACCTGTACCCTAAAAGACAGCCTGTGTCAACCTGTTGACCTTACAGTGATGTTCAGTCTATGATGGCCTAATATTTCTGTCTCCTCACTTCTTCTCATTCCCTTTATTGGAAGGGCTTTTTTTAGTGAATTGCTGAAAGTCAACATTTTCCTCTGCTTTGGGTTATTGCCTGAGCAAGACCAAATCAATAACGATCTGCACCATATCAATGAAGATAAGAGGGAGTTGCCATATGCAAAGAGGTTCATGACTGACACTTAAAGAAGCTGCAGCTTTGCCAAGGCAGCTCAGGGTGTCAGCATCCTCTACGCAAGTCCTTATGCATAGAAGATCAGAAATGATCAGAAATCAATGTGAAAAATTCACATTTAAATTAAATTTAAAGAGTATGTTTTTTCAAAGATGGAACAAAACTTTTAAAAGCAACACTCCAGGAGACTGGGAATAATTTGATATCCATTTTTTCCATAATTGTCTGGTAAAATGATTCTGTGGAAGATGAATGTTGAAAAAGCACAACAAGGAAAGCATTAACTTCTAATGGTAACTTGCTCAGAAGGGTAAGTGCAGGGTGGGCACACGGAGCTTCACCAGGAGGGACACGAAAGGAGTGTTACTGGTCCCTGGAGTCTCAGGCTGTGCCAAGCAAACATGCTCTTGCACAAAATCTACCCTTGACTATGCTGACAAGAGCTTTGCTGGTTTCAGCTGGCACTTTGTGTCCTCACGGAAGGTAAGGGTCCCAGAATACATCCTGATCAATAAGGCTATTGGCTTCCTATCTTCCTGGAAGATGAATGGGAAAGGAATCCCTCATTTCAAAAGTCTTCTCAGAAATACTGCCAAGTTCCAAGAAATTCTGAGTTAGTCAAAATGCTTCTTATTGACTTTTGCCAATATATCTGAACAACTTCTGTTCATTTTCTCACAAATGGGATTCACTGGAAAATGTAAACTTGCTTTCTCCTCTCTGAGAGAGTTCTCTAAATCTGCATTTTCAGGCATGTATGGAATGTGGTTCATCCACCTCACTCTAAGGAATGATGATCAGCAAGAAATAAAAAAAACCCTCTAGTTGACTTGGTTATACCAACTACTTTCTGGTTTGTTCTGGAAACAAAATATCAACACGTAAAATTAAAAACACAAGAGCAAATCAGAAGACTATTGTCATATAAGACAATATTCTCTCTGATGGAATATGAAAATCTTCCCCCTGAGCCAGTTTGAAACTTTCTCTGTGTTTTCAACAGCTACACTTCAAACAAAGAGTTTGCTTGACATTTCCTGCAGGAAGGAGCTTGGTTTTCAGCATCGATTTGGCTGTTACAGAGATCTCTGCTATTGGTCTGAGAGAAACCCCTGAAATGGACCTATATAAGTCCCTTGTAGGGACATGCTCACTGACTGCTGAGGCAGAAATGAGGATGTGGACAGCTTGGTGCGTGGCCATGTACTTCTTGGGAGAAAGTAAGGAATCAGTAGAGCCACGATACCTGCTCTGCTGCTGGGAGAATGGAGCTCCATTGCTTTACTCTGGTTTTGTCTTTACAGGAGCTGAAATCACCCAAACCTCAAGTCTTGTGCTGAAAGAAGAGGAGAAAGCTACTCTGATGTGCAGCCAAAATGATAATCACTATTCTATGTACTGGTATTTGCAGCAGCCAGGGAAGGGGCTGAAATTGCTCTATTATTCCTATGATACAAACCTGCAGCAAGAGGATGACATTCCCACTGGATACAAAGCTAACCGGGTAAACCTGGAAAACTTCAATCTGGATATTTTGTCTGTGAAGATGAACCATTCAGGTGTCTATTTCTGTGCCAGCAGTTTGGACACAACACTTCAAAGTCACTTGCTTTCTTTACAGAAACTTCTCTCCTTTCCAGGTGAGCCCCCGAGTCTCTTCATGCCTTGGGGAAACAGGACCAGCTCACGATCTGTTTAATTACACATGGGAGGAAACGCTTTCTTAGTCTTATCCTGCTTATTATATTTATGCACTGAGATTCTATTAATGAGGAGGGAACAGGTTGTTCTTAAATTCTTCTTTAGACATTGTGTCTGTTCACTCAACATCTGCTCAGGTATTGGCTCTCACAGCTAATGCTGAGGCCTGAGGCCTGATGAACGCTGGGAGCAGCTCCATTAGGTCAAAGTAAGAACACCACATACATGTAACTTTCTTTTTTTCTTACAAGACACCTTTGTATTTACTGAAACAATTCTCAGCATGTTTTTTTTTTTGATAAATAATAACCTTGCTCATAATAATATTTTTCCTACCTTTTCCAATTTCAGAGTCACACGAAAACCCCACAATAGCTAGCTAATAGGATAACCATGGTCTCTGTGGGGAATTAATCTGTTATGGAACATGACTGTAAATTAATTCATATGTATCCTAGATACGTATATTATACAATGTCTGAATATGCTGGTCCATCTTTGTGTTGTAGCCTGTTAGGATGCAGCTGTGTTCTGTGGTCTGCTCCAACAGAAACGAGTGCTGCAGTTTTTCAAAACAGTTTTACTCTATTCCCTCAGATATTCCTGGACACCTAACGCATGAAGCCCACATCTCAGATATTCATTCCCACTGAGAAGAAATTGTCTTGATCACTGGTGTGTAACAGGATGTTTTGGGACATATTTCCCTCTTGAATCTCTTTCGCTTTGCGTTAAATATTTAAATAATTATTCATCAGACATAGAATCTGTCCCATGTGAAATATCTAGGCTATCCATCTGAAGTTTTTATGCAGTAGGAAAAATGGTGTCACTAATCACTTTGTGATGCCCCACCACAGAGTATACTAGAGAGTTGGTTTGTCTGGATTCAGATTCTGACATGAAATAGCACCACCAATGTGGGATCTGAATGTAGATATTCTCCTTGAATATTTTCCCTGTAATGGTAGACTGGTCCCCTGCCCCCAGTCCCACATGAACCCAGAGGAAAACTCTTCACTGTGTCTTCCCTGTGAAAGGAGGTTTCTCTTTCCAACCCACGGACCTGGATCTTTAGACAACTTACACCGAATATCTAGTTAGGTACCTCATCACCTCTTTCACACACTCGTTCCTTCCCTCAGCTGCATTATGTTGGCTTTGGGAAATCCCAATCTCAATATAATCTCTGACATCCTTCTCCTACAGCCAAAGAACTTCTGTGTTCTTGAGTCAACCCTTACAATTCAACATTTCACAGTAACCAGTTTAATGACAGACATACATGTCTCTGGTGCATTAGTCCCCGTCCCCTTTCCATGCACTTCTGCCAATGCAACAACAGAGAACTGTGGGAAATTCAGCTCCTGAGGATCACTGTGAACACCCTTCATTCCACCAGATGGTATCCTTTCACTTAAATAAGAAAGAATAGATTCAGTAGCAGAGATCTTAGTGCCAATCTTCTGGCAATCGTGTCAGGGACTCATTTCAAAGCTGTAGATGGCAAATATGACTGCTGTGATGATTCCCACCGAGCATCCAAAATACCATGATTGGACAGTGATCAGTCTTCTTAGTGTAGTTTAGAAGACTGTGTCAGAGACAGCGTTATCACTCTGAATCCTGGCAGCTGGGTTTATAATTAGTACTTGTGCTGCTGGGACACCTAAGGGAAAAGAAGACTTAGGTGTTTGCTCAGGTTTAGCCCAAATTTCCTTTACATTTTGTGTGTGATAAGGACACAACCTTTTCCCATATAAGCTCTTTCCAAAAGAAAGAGGCATACTGGTTCTGAGAGGTGGAGAAGGAATTAAAA